>NC_092864.1:57312476-57356696 GCF_032062135.1 Pyxicephalus adspersus
ATACGATCGTTCGCAGATATCGTGCAGGATCGTTTGTCATTCGTTTACCAACGATAAAAATTGTAAGTGTGTACGTAGCTTTAGTGTTAGGAGAATAAAGCAGAAGTAATCTATTACAACATTGTAGGCAGGCGAGGTCTCTTCTACAATAAACTTTGTACAGCGCTGCGTAATATGTCGGTGCTATATACTGGTAGTAATAATGTTTTCAATATTTTTCTTATTGAGCAGCTCAGTGTGCAGCCAACCCATGGCTTGTAATGAAAGTTCTGTCTGTACGTTCCATGCCAGGCTTACAAGCTCCATTAACCAATACTAAGATGTGCCAGGGACACCATAACTATGGTGAGTGCCCACAACATGGCACAGCCCTGTAGCTGCCCCATAACCCCAGCCTCTCACCCGTCCATCACATCCAGGTGCAGGTAGTCAGCCCCGCTCTGCAGCATACGGTCACATTCCGCCGCCAGACGGGACAGATCGCTGTTTAGTATGGACGGACCAATCTTGCAGCCGGACGACATGATGAAAATGTGGTCACCAGCCCAGCCAAGACACGCCCACGTGTTCCTGGGCCACGCACGGCATCATGGGAGTTGTAGTTCTGCGCGCCATGCGGACGCTAAGCATCCATTTCCCGGCATGCAATGCCGCGCTCACCTTGGAGCAGAGGCAGGAAATACAGATCAGCTATAAGAATTAATATTTAAACTTAGAATAGAAAAATAAACATCATTGTCATTACAAAATCAGCCTCCTTTACCACTATTACCACCGAGAACATTTTTTTAGGATACCCAACAAACAACTTGAAACACATCATATAAAGAAATGATAAAATATCACTGTCCGAAAGTTTTTATTTTTATTATTTACAATACTTACAATTTATAATTTTTGCAAACATTGTATTTTGAGGAAATGTGAAGGAACATTGATCTATACAACTCCCATGGTAAAATTTGGTGAGGGGGTTGGGACTTGCAGGGGACAAATGAGGCCGATATACTAATGTCCTCTAAAGTGTGGACTACATGAACATATGTGGTGGTCACCTCCATTGTCTGATGCCTTGGCATTTTGGTGGCCCTTAGCATCTTCCCTTACAATGCAGGATGGCCGGTCCTGCATCAATGGGATGACATCAGAGACATGTAACTTGTTAGGAAGAGAATTCAGGGGATCCATCCAATGAGGAATGGGGTAATGTGTGAAATATATTACCTTATATAAGACACTTGGTAAAACAAGAACTTCATCTTTGCAGTACGACTGGGGACTGGGGATCTACTGCAATGGTAATATTTTTACTTACAGGGATATAACAAATTCTTCACCATGTCTGCTCAGTTGTCTGAACATAATATTGGTGTCCTGTTGGCAGATTCAGTATTGTCTCATTTCCCTGTCAGATTTTATACATCATTTTATTACTTAGAATATCTGAGGCGGTGATGAAACTTACAAAGTTTGGAGCAAATGCCCCAAACCTCTAGGTCAGTGTTTCCCACCCAGGGTTCTGTATTATCATAAGGTTCCTCCAGAAGCTGCTAGAGGTTCCCTGAGCAATGAGCAGTTTGTGACTCTCAGCTCAGTTTAACAGATACCAATTATTTTTTTGGCTATCTGTAAGGGTGAAATTCTTCCCACTGGCCAGCAATGTAAGAAGCATTCTTCCTAATGACCACCGCACTAGTGTAGTGTGAGCTGTGGATATAGGAATATAGTAGGAGTTCCCTGAAGACCTGAAAGTTATTTCAAGGTAGACTATCATTGGAGAACCTGGATGATCCAGCACATCTGGAATGGATCTGGTCCAGGAATAAAAACATTTGCCAACTAATAGCAAATAATTTTTACGGTATCCATTCCAAGTTTGCTGGATTACCCAGATTCTCCTATGATAGTCGATCTCCAGTCGTGGTGAGCTTTAATAATACAGACCCAATGTGTTATGCATGCAAGAATGACTGTATACATTCCAGGTTCAGATATTCTGACACCCACAACAATTTAAAATAAATATTTATTATTTGTTTAGCACATAGAACATATCTGTTAAAACATTTATGGATATATAATACATTTCTGAAATACATTTGGCAAAAAGTAAAGTTATGAATCTCTATTGGTCACCTTTTTCATTGCAGAGAAATGATATCAACAACTGATTGCTCCATTCTCGCTGTAAGAAGACATGCAGTCTCTTTACAATAAGGCAATGCAATACAGCAATGATGTGCAAAGTGCAGAGATACAAAGCAACCAATACGTTTTCAGTTTACTAGAGTACTGAAAGATAGACCTAGATATCAATTAGTTATATAAATTTATTACAGGAACATGATGAAAAGGTGAATACCTAAAACTGGTAAGGGTAGGTGTCCATGGACGTTGTTTTTCTACTTTTAACGTGTTTGGAATGCCCCTCAGGTACACATCATCAAACTCCCTTGACTTTTATTGAACAGTGCACATGGCAGTTCATAGGCTGCATTGTCCTACTTTGCAGTGTACTGCGTTTCTTTGGATGCAGCATGCCCTACTAAGGTGTGTTTGAACTTCAGGCAAAGCAGGTCAAATACAGCTTTTTCTTGTTAAGTGGAAGTGTTTAAATATGTTTTGAAATTCAAATATCTTTTCTATTTAAACACAAAGGCATTTTTCTAAAGAACCCATAGCAATGTTTTAGTAAATTAAGTTTGTGTTAACAGAATGGTACATAAAAATAGATATAAAATCTATTCTTGTGTATCGTTCAAGCAAATTGGACTTCTGAAAGAAACTTTCTTATAAGTTTTTATAACTTCCCAGCACCCAATCTTTGCTCTCTGACCAAGAGAAAGAATACAGCCAGTGAAGACAGATCTCCAACACTGTATACTTTAATTGGGCCTAAGCAAGTGGTGGTTCTCACATTTCTGTTATTGTCCCCTTAAAATGTATACATGGTCCATACAGAGGCACGGGGTATAACTTTTAATAAATATGGTTCATAGGAAGTCAGTATAAACAATGGCATAAACATCACTGTGTTACTGTGCAATGTACAGCAAAAAAAATGCTACTTATATAAAGCACCTCATATAAATAGCTTGTAACATGGCACACCGATGAAGCAGGATTAGGGTAACACCAACATTACCACTATTACAATGGGAAAATACCACACAACAGTGGAACCTAAACATAGTATGACAGAACAGCACATACACAGACTAGTTAGGTCACAGGTAAGGCCTCAGGCACTGTGCAAAGCAGCACGGGGATTCCAATGTCACAGCAAAGGAGCTGCCACATCTAAACTACGATGATATTGTGCTCAGGCTATGTCACATGTACATTACATAAAGCCACACTTTCTTAGAGTAAGCCTGTGGTATGGCTTGTGTAGGAAGAGATAAACAGGGCGGCTTCACAGTGCTTTACCAAAACATTCACTATGAACATAGAGCACATAGATACTAAATGCCTTGAGATTTTTCTCATTCTTTGGTCCGACATGAGCCAAAGGCTCTGGGTTCATAGAAATGGATGTGGCAGGACAGTAACCCACTGAGTATAATTATCCACTGCAGAAGTCAATGCATAACACACTGGTCATTTATATTATAGAGCCCCTTATCTGTCCATTAATGAGGACTCATATGAAGCTGAGCCTTCTACCCTATAGCTCTCCATACAGACTTAATTGGCCTGATTTATTAGTTTTCCAATGCTGGGGAGGATACACTTTCATCAGAGAAACTGGGTGATCCAGCAAACCTGGAAGGGATTTCTTCAAAGTCATTTGGTAGCAAATGTTTTGAATCTTGAACCAGATCCATTCCGGGTTTGCTGGATCACCCAGCTTAACTGAATAAAGTGTATACTCTCCGGCCTTAGAAAGCTTTAATATATCATGCCCAATGTGTTCACAGCCATTTTCTGTGGGCCCTCACCAATGCTCCTGGATGGCCTTTGTTCCACTCCATTGTTCCCGCCTGAGGTAGGCAGAGTTAGCAGATTCTGTTCATGCTGTTCATCTACTCATCTATAATGACAGAATTTTGGTCGATTAGCAGAGCTGTCTTTTTAAGTTTATGAAACACTGCCACACCACATAGACACACCCAAACTAGCATAAAGGGTTATAATCTCAACTTTAGCTTATTTACATTTATAAAAGTGACTCATGAGAAACTCTTGCAGAGCTTGGAAGGTCACTCTGGTTAGATGCTTGTACAGTGCTAAATACTAATATCAGAAGCTTTGAAATGGACAATCATTTCCTAATCCATGTACCTTTAATGAGGTACATTCCCTTGGAAGTCTGTTTCTAAATAATTTGGATAGTGTTTAGTTCAATGAAAAGTGATCATTTATTGTGTTTGAACTTAGATGGGTGAATATACTTGTTGCACGTACCAGCCAAGCACAGTGTGCTCCACTAAGTACCTTGGTACCCACCCTGAAAGCCGGTGGATACCATAGCAACCATTCATAATACTCGCCTACCTTTTTTAGATCCTTTATTGCAGAAGGGACAGTTCTCTTCTCCAATCAAATAACTTTAATGTGCCTGATTACAGTTTTTCAAATACACTCACCTGTCCCCGTTCTGTTGCAGGCACTACCATCCTTTTCTTCTTCTCTTCTGTGTGTCCTGAACTTCTGCTATCTTGATTAACCAGAGCAGTAACTCTTGCACATACATGTAGAATTTCATTCAGTCCCAGAGATGCTGGGATACCTTCTGGCATCGTATGTGCAGTGTTTGGTAAAGAAGACAGTGAACAGGCAGGTAAGTTTGTTTTATTGCAATAGGGGCATCGCCTGTCCCTTTCTGCAATAGACCAGCCTGAACGCTGCTAGCAATAGCAGTTATATAATTCCACTTCACCTGTTTGTAATGCATTCCATGCATTTTCCTCTGTCTACCTAATTTGTTTTAGGTTCAATAAAGTACATTTGCCCATTTACATTTTTTAATAATATATTAACCAGACCCAAATAATGTTAGCTTTAAGTGGACTTATGTGCCCACTGTAACAACTTGTTTCATTAAACATTACATATAGTGAGTGCAAGCCACATTCTCTGTGTCATGAAACATTTATGCATACTGAAACATGTAATTAGCAGATCAAAGTGTGATTACTGTGTGGACAATGGTTAAGTACTGTAACCACCCTGCAACATCTATCTATATGAACCTTATTTTAAAAATATCAAACAATTTTTTCCCAAAAGCAAAGCAGTGAGGTCAAATGAGCAGCAATATGTATACACACCCTCCAGAGCAAATACAACGAAATTACAAAGGAGGCAGTACAAGAACTGTAAACAGTTTCTACAGGCATGGGTAGGAACAACACAGAATAGCAACATAACTTGTTTAACTGATTAGATTTGGTCCCAAACCTAAACATGAGATTCATCCAAGTCAATATCGGTCTCCCCCAGCTCAATCTGTGTGAAATTAAAGTGTCCTGACACCAGTGGGTTTTCCATGCCATTGTCCTCACTGATATGAAGGACAGTATGTGTGTACTGGAGAAGGCTGCTGGTTTCTAGTCCAGCAAAGTCTTCAGGATCCGAAAGATGGGAGGTTGGGGAGTTGTGGAGAAGTGGGGCTGCTGCTGCCCGACTGGATTCTGAGTCCTCCTTCCCCAGGTAATGGCCCCTTCTCTGAAATGAAGACAGATAACAGATGTTTAATACAAACAACACATAAATGTAATATAGACAACTGCACAATGAAAACTGGCATTTTGAGTTACAAGCAACTTTTTCTTGTGCAGTTTAAAAATTTTTGGGCACATAAATAGCATGTTGTATTTGCAATTGTAGAATTGAGAATAAGGTTAACGCCTTGACAGCTGATGCCTGGAATAACTTTAGTTTTGTCCAAAGACTTGGGGTTCAAAAAACATAAAGGGACATTTATATGTGACAGGACATTATGTCCAAAGACAAAATTAATATTAAAGAAAATGAAAAAAAATGATATGTATTGCAGGATTTTTCTCCTATAGACAATTTGGTGAGTTGGTATAAAGTCTGCTTAACCCTTGCCCCTCTGCAGTCTGTAGGGTAACATTGCCCAGCACAGTGCTTGTAATACACATATTTTTTCAAACGTAGCCTGCAACAGAAACTGACAGCAATGTTTTTTCTAAACAGCAATGCTGTTTCCCGTGCCCAGGGAAAGCATACGGACAACAGCAGCCCACAGACTGTAGTGTTAAATTTGCTAAATGGAAGGCCCCGCAGCTAGAACATTCGTCACTGGGTCTGGGGTTCAAATCATGGCCAAGACACAGGTTAACTAATGCAAACTAAATGTGGTTTGGGCATTAAGGCATTAATGTCTTCTGGGCACAGACAGGTAAAAGTTATTTTTTAAGCAACTTTTACACTGTCTTAGGCTATGTACACACGTCAGATGATCCTTGTTTGATAATTGCCTCAGGGCTGATATCTGACAAGAATCTGGAGTGTTAACAGGGCTCGTTGTCCGTCGTCCGGATGACCGAACTGGAATATCGCTGATATTGACGATATTAATGAATAACGATAGAGGAGGAATGATCGTAATGAAAGTGAAGGAGCGAGAGTGCAGCAGGGTGCCACTCCATTGATCTCCCCCTCCCGTCCATAGAGCAGAATGGTGCTGTATGTACAGCGCTCGTTCATGCATAGTGCAGTTTTTTTTTCGTTGGAAAGGATTGTGAAAGATTCTTTCCAACGACAACTATTTCATGTGTGTATGTAGCCTTAGTGTTTGATTTGTTTTGTTAAAGTGAAAAAATGCAAACTGATGATTTTGTTTTTTTTTTTAACATTTTGTAAAATTAAACCTTGTTCATATACTGCCGAAATATCCCCAGGCACATCACAGAAAATGTATTCCAAAGACTGTAGACATTTTATTAATTCCCACTGTAAACGGGTTTATATCTATACACAAATCTTGCAAATAAGACTGTGAACTTTAGGAAAAAAGCATGCAGCAGCTTCTGGCACCATATCAGACAAACTACTATATCTGGCCAGACAAAAGTCCTAAAAGATGTTTTTATCTTTCTTGGATCTTTGGTTTCTGTGTGTATACAAGCTATCTGCTGTACATGCCTCTCTTCAAAGAAAACAGAATGGACTTTGAGATTTTGTGTTTTCTTTTAATGAAATGCTATAGCTTCTGAGTTTTATTTATGTGCAGAGATGTGCTAAAGATGCTTATGAATGCCTTCCAGGCTTACAACACCAGTGTTCATTGGTAAGAAGTGGGACTTTGTGAATTATTTGCCACTGTCAAGCAATATGTGCAAGTCTTTATTTTGTATGTTCATATTTAAGGCGGATAACACAGATGCGTGGTGCAGACACAATTTACTCACACCGTACCAAGAAGCATAAAACAGCACTTTTATACCCCTTTCACACAAGCAAATCTAGTGGATTTTTTCAAGATTGATCTGGTGCTCTGTGTTTGGATTTTTCAGGTCATAGATAGGAGAATTTAATGCTCCTATCTAGGGCTGTTAGCTAGATCCGCTGATAATTCAAAATCCATAGGGGTGGAATAAAATAAAGTACATTTTCTGGGAACCAAAATGAACTAGCAGGGTAAATAATGCATTGGTTTCAATGTTTCCTTGTTTGTTTTGAATAGAAGAACTTACAAAGCTAAAGAAATTCTATCTAGTTGAGAAACAGGACCTGTCTAAACATCTAGCTATAAAATATATGGGCAGCTTTAGGATATCTAAAGCCATGCATCAGCTGATTTCAGGCACCATTATCTCCTGGTGAGTACATTATAGTCTGGCTTAGCTGAATCTATCTATCTATCTATCTATTATCTATCTATCTATCTATCTATCTATCTATCTATCTATCTATCTATCTATCTATAAAGACTGGCAGCAGTGACACTGTGGTACTTCTACCTGCAGTGACAACATTATCACGGAATACACAGACATAAAACAATTGATGGCAACAATTGTACTTTTCCCCACTACAAACAAGTGTTTTATTGTTAGTTCTCTGTTTTAGAGACCCATATCCTGACATTGGAAACATTGTCCTAGAAGGGAGTTATGTCGTCCCAGCACAGCCAATCAAGATGATAAGATTGTCTAGAAGAGGAAGAAGAGAAGCCAGAGGAAGGAAGCCATCACTGCAACGTGGATACGTGAATTCACCCTGGTTTAGATCCCTCTCAACAACTTAATAATCTCCCTATTATTAGAAAGCAGACTTAAAACTGAGGTTCTCACCTTTCCCTATTTGTCTTTGAAAGTTGTCATTTATCCGGATCAATGTATATGTAGTAGTAGTTAGGTACATTCAGCTAGACTTGTTCTTGTCCTGTTGATATTCCGCAGCTTCTCCAAGCTGCCTCATAAACTGACGAAGAAGCTTGCAGAAGCTGTGTTATGTCTTCAGAATTACAAGAACAAGTCTAATTGATCGTAATTAACTACTACTTTCCCTATTTTTTTTTTTAAAGCTGAAAAAAAGCCAAACAGCTTGCCAATGTCAATGACTGCACAGTTTATACAAAAAGCGCTCTGGTTATATACAGTACACAATGAATTACACACTAAACACAGTATTAACCAAAGGAAGATTTTCTGATGGCATAGCAGGGGCCATATTAGACTTTGAAAACTCATATCAAATCATAATTCCCATAAAAAGTTGTCAGAAAAAAAAAACCTAGGTTTATCTAAAAGTAATTGCAATTGTTTCCAGGGCTGCTGCACATAATTTGCACTATATTATTAAATACCTCCATATGCTAATTATAGAAATTCTTGCTGTGCCCTCCCAGCTCATATTTTCAAAGTACACATTTGTAAGCCTAGTTGTTGTGGATATAGGAGTGGTTGGGAGTAGACTGTGAACACAAACATTCTCTTTAGTTCTTTCAAGGCCACTGATTTTGCAACAGGCTTTTATGCCAAATCTACTATGTAAAAGCAAATATCACTTTCTCAAAATCCCTCAAGCACTTTGGAGGTTAAAAAAAATTGCAAAAGTATGAATTTCACAATGCCAAAAAAGAATTTGTGTTTTACAAATTAATAAATAGATTAGACCTGTTGGGACAGTGGTCCCAAAACTTTCTGACAGCAAGGCTCAGTAACACAGAATAAAATGTTGCTGCGGCCCGGTACATGTACAGCTTACACTACTCTGCTATTCTCAGCAGCTCCCCCTGCTGTCAGCACACTAGCTGACAATAGCAGAGTAGTGTAAAGTAAGCTGGTGTGCTGTCAGGTGTCAGAGCTGCTGGGAATGGCAGAGAAGTGTAAGCCTTACATACATTGCTCTGCCATTCTCAGCAGCTCCTGTGTCAGCAGTGTGAGGAGAGACGTCTGCACTACCGCTGGTTGCGCTCTGACTGTCACACTGTCACTAGCTTTAGAGCAGTGTAAGGAGAGCTGCCGGAGCTCTCGATGTGACGGTACCAGAGCAACAAAATTTAGGGGTAGTTAGCCACAAGAATCCCCCACTTGCACCTACATTTTAATCTACCTACAGCTCCCCATTCAGGAGAACTTGGGGTTCAAAAAACATAAAGGGACATTTATATGTGACAGGACACTATGGTATGATAGGAGTAGGGGGAGGGTAGCCACAAGAGTCCCCCACTTATCTTACATTTCCCTTTTCTCTACTGTTAAAGAGAATTTGGGGTTCAGAGTAGGTAAGTGGCCAGCTATGTGTGACAGGCACCCCACCAGCCTCACAGTCCCTCTCACCGCAGCATCTGCAGATTTGACTCCAGGTGACAATAGAGTGTTTCTCTTGAGCCAGGGATCCATGGCATGAGCACAGCCTTAAAGTTTTGTGAGCGGGCAAATAGATATTTAAGGGACTACAACGCACAGACATTTGGCAGTACCCTAATCCTCAATGCCATGGAAGTGGCCCCCTGGTTTCACAATATGCAAACACAATTTGGGGACCCTGGTATTGAAATCGCGCCCTTAATGTGAACCTATCACAACAATTTTTACTTTATATAGAAGGGTCGATAACCCTTTGTTCAATAAAAAAAGAAAAAGGCAAAGCCTCTCCTTATCTGTCATTACGACCGTGGCACTAAAGACTGAATGGGAGCGCAGAACAGTGCGAGGTGGGCGGGGAGCAGCTTAGCTGATTGCCCAGGTCTAGAACCCCCCCACTCTTGGGAAGCTCACACTGAAGCCTGATTTTCTCATAGGAGACCGGCGCTTCTGCCTCCTATCATTTGCAGCCCCCACCTCACCAGCCATGGACCGGCAACGTAGGAGACACTTATCTGGCCGTCGCAGTCGAGCGAGCCCTGTTTATTCCCTCCAACGGCGTTATTTGCTGTAGCAAATAGGATCAAGCAATTAGCTATCTGACCTTTGCTCTGCAGTTAGCAGCATCCCCAGTTCCCCTTTAGCTGTGCATGTGCTTATTTCAGCATCCCCAGCACATACACAGAGACTCTGCACAGCTGAAAGGGTGTGCTGCAGCCAATGAACACATTAGTTGCTGGCTACAATCTTGCCCTGCCATTGCTATTGTTCCAAGGAACCAGTTGCCTGTTATAATGATTTACCTGGCTGACCTGCTAGTGGTAGGGACTATCTGTTGGGATTATCTATTGCCTACTCTGCCTGTTTTCTGACCCTGTGATTGTATGCACCTTGGATCAAACTGCTTGTGACCAGGCTTGTGTTAACCCTTGGATACCTTGTTTGGTGAACTGACTACCTGAGTATTACTTCTGGTTGTGTTTCCTGGACATGCCTCTGCTGGACTTTCCTGTACTGCATTATCCGTGGATCACCTGATTACTGACCCTGGACTGATTTCTCATTGTGTCCCTTTCCTGCTCTTATAGGCTCCTGGCCCCCTGTCAGTCCTTTTCCAGACACTGCCTTTTGGGCACAGAAGTCCTGGGGGCAACCGTGTGCTAGGATAGTGAAACTAGCCTTCCAAGTGGGGGCTTAGTTTAGGTGAAGAGTGCCGCATTGAACTGGAGGATGGGTGTTTGGTGAGTATTTGCGCTGGACCAGGGCCTTACAAGACCATACTATGTATCCTTATTTACAGTGGATGAGCAGTCAAAGGTATTGGGATAGACTTAACATGACACCATCAGAAATCTACTGGTAGTGTTTGGAGATGTTGCTGGACAATAACATCTTTACTGCTCCCAGCAGACATAAGTCATAATCACTGCAGTTATATTTTCATTAAAAAAATGCCACCTATTTTTTAATAAAAGTAATTAAAGCATTACCTTTAACCTGGTATTTTCCTCTGGTAATCTTTGTATAGTAAACCAAGGGGAGGGACAGCACTAGGGGTCTGTCAGGTTTGTTGAATGCAGATTATCTGTCAAGAACCTTTCTTAGAGTGAAGTGGAATAAGCGCATCAGTAAAAAGCACCTATATATGTGTGACATAGGGCCTGAATTATTAAAGCTCTCCAAGGCTGGAGATGATACACTTTTATCAGTGAACCTGGGTGATACAACAAACCTGGAATAGATCTGGTCCAGGATTCAAAACATTTGCTAACAAATATTTTGAAATCCATTCCAGGTTTGCTGGGATACTCAGCTTCACTGATAAAAGTGTTCTCTCCAGCACTGGAGCACTTTAATAAATCAGGTCTAAAGTATTTATCTCTGTACATACCAGCATTTTCCCTTCCTTATTGTGAACCATAATGACAGCTAAATGCTTTAAATCCCAAATTCATTATTAAATGATCATTTTTGTGTGCTATCAACAAATGTCACATATAAATGTGGCCCATGAAATGCAGAATGCAAGGAAAAGTGCACTATGAAGAAGTTGTCCCCACATCTTTGCTGCTCACAAATGACCTCAGTTGATGATTAAAGGTAAGTGAGATGCACATGCTCTAACCTCTTTGTGGTGTTACCTGGCTGTCAGTCTGGCTGTGAAGGTCAGCTACAATGATGGATGGAGACGAAGTGAGTACAGGGCTCTCTGCAGATGTCTGTTTGATGGATGGTGCAGGGCTGCAGCCGGAGCGTGGAGCGATGGGGGGCACCTCAGCATGAGATGTGGAGGGCTGAGGCTGTGTCTCAGTAAAGGTTACAGATCTCTTCTGATCTGCTGTAAAGAAAAAAATAAAGTGATCTATGAGAACACAGAGGTGTATGAAATACTGTGTTGGTTTATTTTGGCTTTTTTACAGTTAGGTCCATAAATATTTGGACAGAGACAACTTTTTTCTAATTTTGGTTCTGTACATTACCACAATTAATTGGGGGGCCATGGACAGAAAAAATAAGCAACATAATGTTATTTTACTGTTGATTTACTAAAGGAATTTAGGCTGTTGTCATAAGAAAGTGAATTATGTACCCATGCAAGACATATTTCATCTTGGCACCTACATTCCTTTATTGAATCACCCCCAATGTATTTATTTTTTTTATATTTTGTCACAGCTGGACTGTCTCTCACTGTCTGAAGATGTTAATATCTGAAAAGGGTCTCTGATAGGTCTAATGATGCAGTTAGCATCTGGTTTTACAAATACCCTGGGACAGACCCCCTCACCAGACTAACATCTAAGGAAAAATTTATTCTGCCAAGAATTTGGACTGAAGGACTAAGCAGATCAAATACATAGGGGACTGAATATTTGATTTGTATTTATGTGATGCCGCAAACCTCTTCTTGGGTAATCCTTGTTGAGTGCAGAAGCCCTAAAACACAAGTTGCCAAGTAAACCAAGTTCCTAAAAAAGCTCAACATTCTGGTATTTTTTTTTTACTACCGGTAGGAAGCTAAGATTGTAAACAATTGTGTGTGTTTTTGGTAGGTCCCCCATTCTGTGCCTATTACTGAGTGCATTGAAGAGGACATGCCATGCTTACTTAATTAACCACAAACCGTATTATTAACCGTATTATTTAACTGCGCATTTAAATCTTGAGGGTCTGTAGTCAGGGGGCTTAACTGGAATCTGGAACCCCTTTAAAAAGTAGACCTCCAGATATCTGTTTCCTCACCCTGGGAATTAGTCTAGAGACAGAGATTTTTTAAAAGGTTTTGTCATCCCCAACAATTATGGTCAGAATTTAACACCAAAACCTACAAAATTCAAACTTTTGCATTAAACGCAATGTAAAAAGTCTGGATTTGTGAAAATCAGGATTAAGTCGTATGTTATAACAGAGTCATAATTCTAATGTATTTGGAATTCAAGAATTCTGATCATCTCTAATTGTAATACCATTGGTAAAATGTATCTTTTATTATGTACCCTTGGTGCCCATTATATAGTCAAATGATATGCCCATTTAGTGTATCTACAAACATGTATACAATAAAAATATTGCAAATCTTGCTTATTCAGTTATCATTGTTATATTTATTTATTGTATTTTTGTATTGTTTTAGAATACTTTTTTCTTATATGATGCAAATTTTAATTCAAACAAGTTTCTGTACATTGATTGTAATTTTTATATGTAATTCAAAAATATTTTTGTACACTAATTAAAATATTGATTGGTGTAAATTGTTTATTTTCTTTTAGGGTGTGCATACCAAAATTGGGAATCTACTTTAAATAGGCAGCTGTAGTCTTGTCCTTAGGCATCTTGTACTTACCACGGCACAATAGGAATGTATCCCATGGTTAGGGAAAGCTTGTGTTCCAATTCGAATTGCACATCCCTTCCAGTTACTTGATCCTCCCAGTGAAACCAACGCAATTTCCAATGGATCTCATGCCTTTGTTTTAGAACAGCATGTTTATACGTACCACTCAATGTGATTGCTCCTATGTTGTCTTTGTTGGACGCCATACATCAGAGTGGTACTTCCCTCCATTTCTCCCCAGGAGAAAAGGAAAGAGCATTCTTATGTGAACTAATAGGTAATAACTGTTCTGGCCTCTTATTTTTCTATTCATATTTTTCAATTTACTAGCTTAGTTACTAGTGAAGTATTCTCCTCTGTTGTAGAATTGGGTTTTGATGAGATATATCACTTTACATGTGTAAAGAACTGGAGATCATTTTTGTATGCATCTGATCGACTAGTTATTATCGGTCCTTTTAGTTTTCTTGGCTAAAAAACTGGCCATTGGACTTTGAAATGGGACACAACAAATTACATCTAAACAGAACTTTACATTAACATATGAGGTGTGAGTCAAAAGCTCCTGGAATTTGTTAAATAAATATTGTACATTTACATATTAAATTACCTGACTTTGTTTCCTTTAAAGTAGCCTCCTGCTGCACTGATGCAGTCCCTGAGCAATTTTATACTCCACCCAAGGAAGTCATTTTCAGTCATCTTTTTCTGTGTATTCTTTGTTATTCTCTTATCTACTGATGCTAATCTTTCTTACTTGAGCAGTGGGACTGCTGTTTAAAAACCAATTTAATCACTCATAGAAGTGTGACCTATAGCTTTGTCCCCAAATATTTGTTTTAACATTCGGTCGGCCTATATTGCCATGTTTCCCAGTTTAAAACAAAATTTCACACAATAACTCAGTTTTCTAAGGCAACAATAACTTGTAGACTAGTTCCCCAGTGATACTGGAGGTGACATCTAGCGTTTAGCACTCTGCCCTTTGCAGGGCTAGGACAAAGGTTCGAATCTCAGCCTGGACACTATCTGCAAGGAGTTTGTATGTTCTCCCTGTGTCTGCATGGGTTTCTTCTGGGTACTCCGGTTTTCTCCCACATGCAGTTAGGTTAATTGGCTTTCCATCAGCAATTGTCCTTAGACTTTGTTAAGGGCATATGACTATGGTAGGGACATTAGATTGTAAGCCCTTTGAGGGAAAGTTAGTGATGTGACAATGGACTTTGTAAAGCATTGTGTGATATGTCAGCACTAAATAAATATTGGAACTTTTGGCTTGCACCTCATGGATACTGTCTTCTTAACAAAACAATAATGAGGTGTCCAAACATTGTTGCACATACTGTATTGCACATGCTTTTAACCATTTGTTTTTACCTTTAATTTTGGAATAATATTACAGCTGTTTGTTAAATTTATGATAATGACCCTGATGATTATGATATTACCCTGATGTGATATACCTTAACTCAGTTACCATACTTCTAAGACCCGCTTCTTTATTTTGGGTGCATCAACTAATATGTAATGCAGCACACTTTGAATAGGTTGCTTAGGGAAGGCCTCGAGAAGGCATAAAGGTCAAAAGATAAAGATTAATAGGCTTACAGACTAAAATGGTAGAACACTGCACAATCATTATGCCTTATTAAATTAACTCATTTTAAATGTTTCCTACTTTTCTACTTTTTAATGAAGCTTGCTAACCACATCTATTTCAGGTTTATGTCATTCATCCATATAGCACCACCTTGTTCTATATTTTAATGCACTACATTTAGTTTTAAAATGTTACAATACTGCCAACAGGAATAGAAGCCAGTGACCCTACCAGCGTGAATTGTAACTTGCACATCTACACAAAATTACTTTTTTGGGGGGCTGCAAGTGTGTCAACTTAGACAGTGGGTATTCCCTTAACCTGGCAAGTTTAAAGAGTAAAAGTCAGCGCTGATCGAACTTAAAACAGTATATTACAAAGAAGAACATAAAATTCATGACAAGACTGACAGAAAGATATCAATATTGAATTATTAAATGACAGCTTTTATTGTATTGTAACACATACCTTGCTTTGATTCCACTCCTTTTGTCTTATATTCATGTTTGTATTAAGCAATGTTTTCGTACACCAATGATTTTGAATTTATATGATTTGTGAAAGCAATTAGGAAAACTGATCTAACCTGCTTTTTGATCTTCTTCCTTTATTTTGGCTCGAGGTTGTATGCTCCTACGAGTTGTTGAGAGTCTAGCTCCATGGCGACTTCTTGGTTCAGTTTGAGTTTTCTGACGTGAAAGTAAAGGCCTTCGTAGCTGAACCAGGTGAGAAGGAGAGAAAGCCCCCTGTTACACCACAATACAGGGGAGATATTAACACTCAGGAAGAATCAAAGTAAACAGTTCCAACAAAGTATGGTTTAGGTCATTGTCTATATGGTTGCCTATGGAATAACAATTCAAAAATTAGTTAAAGACTATGATGTGCAGTTCATGATCATAAATCAATATGTTTTTTAAATGTTGTCCAGAATTATATAGGTGAAAATGTGAAAAACACATTTTTAGAGATTTTACAGGTCTGTAGTTCACCCCACTGTAGGTGGCAAGAAAGTGACACACTTCTATTAGTTCAGAAATCACATAAATATTCATTAGTAAAACACATTTTTCTTTTGAAAACTGCTAATGAAAGAACATCATGTAACTGAAAGGTTAGTCAGAGAAAGCAGCGGTCTTTGAAAAAGGATGCAGGAACTATTGGTAAAATATCAGTCATATGCAATATAAAAGCTTAACATCTTCAGAATATCATTTTAATATTTACAAATCATGAATGAAATGTATGGGAATACATTGTCCATATCGCTATTTTGCTGAAATATGAAATATATCGTGTCATTTATAAACATAACTGTAACCAAAGGGACCAAAATGTCACCTAATAAAGCATTTAAAACATTTACCTGTCAGTCAAGCTTTTTTACACTGATGAAAATCAGAAATATATCTGTATTGATTTATCAACCTATCATTCCACAGGATTGACTTTGCCATGGTGGTCACATTACTAGGATAAGAATAAATATATTTATGAATGACACAATTATTTCATATTTGTGGGGTGTGCTCCGTCAGGTAGGCAGAATGTGATGGTATCCTTAGAAATGTTTAGCCTTTATATATTTAACTGCTGGTAACCAAAAACTAAAAGTGATGTGTCGCAATTTAAAACTCACTACTTCAAATATGAACTGCATGAACATGATGAACATGCATTGTCCCCCAAAGACTACCCTTTTTGTATTCCAGCACCGGTCGATTTCAAGTTGAATGAATTAGTGTCATTTAAGCCACTTCCTGTAAGATCAGGGTGTCTTGTCTGCATTGTCTTAATGTGGTCCCTGCAGTATCAGGAAGAAAGGGGGTAAGTGGGGTAGAGGACCCATGAACAATGTGAATAGACAGAAAGAATGTATAAACAATTGTTTTGTGTTTACTAGATTTGTTATTAGTGATGTTGAGGCAGATAATAAAAGAATATTAGATGACCAGAAAAATATTTTCCAGGTCCATCCTGTTGTTTATAAATTACCACTCGCAGGCTCTGCTTCAGGCCTATTCTGTCAATACAGAAGACTTGCTTCCAATATTACATGAACAGGTAATATTGTTTTTTGAAAGGTTAAATCATAGCAACTGCCAAAACAACTAAATAATTCATCTGAGCTATACCTATACATCTTTTAAAGAGATCACTGACCTTATACTATAGGACTTTAAAGTGGCATTGTAAGAACCAATAGAAAACAGTAAATGATTGATTAAACTTAAGCATACACATATCTAAAGATACCTTCACATATATGTAGCATATACAGAGGAGATGGCAATGTTAAATATTAGTGTTCTGTGCTGTCCAACCATATGTTTAATCTACTCCATCTTTGCCATCTGATCAAAGTCACATGAATTTTAAAATTTCATGCAAGGAAGATGCATGTGTAAGGTTGGAAAAACAATTCACTAAGAAAATCAATTTATTCACTCCGATCACTCTGTATTATGTCAGTATCAGCAAAAAACTTTCTCTCAGACATTCTCTAATCTTTTGTGTGAATGATTATGTGATTATGCTATCATAATTATATTATGACATAATAATGCTCAGTAATATATATATATATATATATATATACTAGTAGATATATACACAGAGACAAACAGACATGACAATACTGGTCTTCTAATTGTTTTTAGATATAAATAAAAGACTTTATCAGATGTTTTTGCATTTGATCATACCTATATGTTTGTATATTTATATAATTTTGTGACTTTATACAGTATTACCGTACAAAGATTAGAGACATGCACCATGACAAAGCAACACATCACAGGATAATAACTGAATGGGAGATTCACATTAGGTTTGTATAGTATGGCAACGGAAATGGGATTTCTTGCTGTGATATAATGTAGGTAAGTGCTCTACATCTTTTGAGGAATTTAATCTGCTGAATTTAACAACATCTCATAAGAACCTTTTGGCATTCTTTTTCCCTGATGCTATATTGTTTGTGAGCAGGCAAGAATTGAACATTTTATTATTTTTATTAAACTGACACAAAGTCAATTATGCTTCTGTTCAGCTCATAGTGATCACTCAATATTGTTTAATTACATTTCTAAAAATGGATTTGATTATAGCTATTTGATTGGCTATTTTTGTTCTGCAATATGTATCATCACATACAGCACAGTGTATTAATACATAAGCCAAAATCTCAATGCAAACAAAACATTGAAGGTTCTACAGTAGACCGTAGCTTTCATATGTGTTAGTGATGCCAACAGTGAGTAGAAACTAAAATTACACAGTCCAAGCTATGTTATGCATCAGCAGGATTTTGACTAGTACGTTTATGACGTGTGTTATGTGAGAACAAATGGTGGGGTTAATGAGATGATGTTTTACAACAATGACGTACAATTAAACATAGGTTTTGCAACAAACATAATCAGGTTATTTCTATTTTTACTTTAATAAATAAGCACTATACCAAAACCTTATGTGCAGGTTTGACATATAGGTAAAGCCAAACATCTAAATACAGATTATTTATTTCTGAGTTTGACATCATGTAGCTGGTCATCCGCAACATGTTGTTCTTACCTGCCTCAGTCCTCTCTTCCTCCCCAATGGTGGCTGAATGAGAAGGTTCTGGTGACCAGGTTCACTCTGCACACTTGCTACCCTGTTGAGTGTTAACAGCATTACCACATGGGATGCACACACATGGGGAAGATGTATGGAAGATGTTTACAGAAACATATACAACACTTATCATCACTTTGTGGCTAAGCACTGTGATCATCACTGTACATACAGCAACAGTGTCCAAGAGCAGAGACTTCTATTAAGATTACCTAAAAGCAATTTGTTCTAATGTGTAAAATTCTCTATAAAGAAAATTGCCTCATGTAGAAAGAGTCTTTAATTGTGTATATTGCTGTTTATTTACAGTTTGCCATTACTATGACTAACATGTTACTAAATACAGTTAGCAGTGTACTACCCTGGACAAGCATATTTCATAATTCCACCTTTACATACATTTAACTTGCCTGTACCTTACATCTTTGCATCCTCACACATAATAATTGTATATTAAAAACAAAAAGTAAGTTATGATACACACAAATTCCATCTAACAATAAATTTACCAAAACGAAGGTTGTGTTACCAGACCAAGCCAGAGGCAATTGTATAAAATCAAACAATTTATTTTTGGGTTGAGTTGGTAACTTTACCTTCTGTACGAGTACCAACACTTCTAATTTATATATGTTTTAAGGGGGGACAATTGATCATACCTACTTGGAGGTGAGGAACCCTCATTTCTATATATTCAATAAATTTACCAACAGTAAAGGACCCCAGGCAGGGTTATACTACAGTTTTGTTTCTTTTGCTGCTTCCAAAAACTGCTATACTTTATACTATAGTATAAAGTATACTAAAGTTTTCATTCCAGCAACTAAAAATTTGCAGTCTAAGTAATTTGAAGAAGAAATTTATACATTTCAAGCTGCTTGAGTTTTGTTTGCAGAAAATACGATCAGGAGGACAAAACAGACACAGCATCTGTAAGGGGAATGGGTCAAACCAAATAAAATAGGAATAGACTACAAATATAAATTTTCATATTAAGTTTGTGTCTGACAAGACCCTGGCACATCAGGGTAGTCATTAAGCCTCTATAAAACTTGAACATAATAAACAGCTCTGTTTGCTTGGTGATTAAGTAGTATGCAGTTTATTTCTTGTAAGGTAATCCAACATGAAATGGCCAAAGACATCAAAGCTTTCACAGTTGATAAAACCAGTTAGGTATGCTAATGCTATGTATTGAATATGGCGAAGCTAATAACAAATAACATATATTAAATCACAGACACATTTAACATAAACTAACAGCCATAAAAAGGGGAACAGGTGTATTTACCAAAGATACAACATGGTATTCTGTGCTGTTGTTGAACCCTGTTGCATCAGCTCTTTTAGTCTAGGGTTCTTTACTCTCACTGCTTTTATATTATACCATAATTACCACGCTTAGTCTTATCTTTACTTTCTGGAATACTCATGCACTCAACTTCCTAGAATACTCTGTGCAGCAGTAAGTGGAAGTACTCAGACAATGATCAACAATTAAACAATTAAACAATTAAAAATTGTTCTCAGGATGTCCTATTTCATTGATGATTTAACATTGACTACCATGTTTTTATAGTGGCCAATTATCAGAAAGGATCATACCAGTCTACATTTAGGCAATTTTGAACGTTTCTGCTTTTCCACATTCAAAAGCTTGCAAAACATTACATGAGACTATTCAACAAAGACCAACTACATAATGTAAATGGAGATGCAGCAGACCTGTTTTATTAAAGCTCTTTAAGACTGGAGAAGGGGTGGGGTGGGGTGAACCTGGGCGATTCAGCAAACCTGGAATGGCTTTCTTAATCATAAATTAACTATTAGTTGGCAAACATTTTCAATTCTGGACCAGATCCATTACAGGTTTGCTGGCTCACCCAGGAGCGTTAATAAATCAGTCCAATAGCTTAAAGGGCTATTTCAACCTAAAGAGTTTGGATGTAGGTAAAATCTGGTGGGCTAAGTCAGCCTTTGCTTATATCTTGAATACATAAACAATGAGATATGCTTTAAACAGTTCTAAACCCAATAACACATTTATAATAAAGCCTAATTTAAAATGTCCTTCCACTGTAGAACTTTGAAAAAATAATACATTCTCCTGACTACTTGCATGTTTTGCATGCTTTTTTTGCCACATCTACAGATATAAATTTCCAAAGCTGTCCCAGTTGGATGCCCATGATTATATATATAAGATTTGTAAATCTACAAACAGGAATTTGGGCTGTTTTCTTAGCAAACAGAAATATTAATTTTCAGGGGAATTTACGCTTAGCTTTGTGAATGTGAAAGGCTCTGCTGACTTTAGCCATCCACTCAAGTGCCAGCAAAAATATTGTTCTATTACATTACCTTGCATGTGATTGGGTATTTTTGACAAAGTGATATTTCACTACTTCCCGAAAGGATACAGTAATGAATCATCTCTTGCAGAGTGAGCAACCTAAAGCCATGTTGAATACATTTTACCAAATGAGAGGTCATTTATTTAGTAACGCCCTTCATTGCTCCTAGTGTAGATGTATTCCACAATAACTGCAAGTCTCAAGCAACTTAAATATTGTACCCTTTAGCTTTTTTGTGTATTAAGACATTGGTGCAGAACAGGAAATACTTTCTCAACACCATATTGCAAAACCAAATCAGGAAATATTTACATAACACTTTATCTTGGCAGTATTAAGATTACTAGAATACAGATAAAAATGAGTTCTTGAAATTCTAACCTTGTTTTAGATGACCCTGTACATCTCCTCTCGCTGTTTAATGAAGAATTATTTAGAACCACTAAAAAATTTAAATACATTTTGCACAATATCACTTAGTCACATAGGTACTAAGCACAGTTGCACAAAATTAGGTTTTTGCAATCCTACATAAAGCTTCCGTATGTAGCAGTGTTGTGTCTTTGTTTATTTTTTGGGTTTACGTTTGAAAGAATCAAACCAGCAGTGCCCTGCTACAGATGCTAAAGAAGGTGTTGGCTGATGTGGCATATTGTTTGTCTATTATATGTGATAAAAAAACTGCACTCTTGCACTATTACAAAATATTCAAAAGTGTTTTTTTAATTTAATATGGTTTTTAATATGAGATTCTGCTTGATGCTTTTGGTTGTGCCATTTTAGGATACAAATGTGCATCAGACATGTTTAATTTAGCTATGTTTTGAACTCATATATTGCCAAATCACACTTTTTGTGAACAAAAAAAGTGACAAAAACAGAGACTTAAATACACAACAATGTCAGCAATATTTGGGGTTCCAATCTACAGTAGGCTGATGAACTGGCCTAGTAGGTATCAGCCCCAACAGCAAAGCTTTGAAAGAATTAAACTGAGTGGAGACCAAATTCATCTAATACTGCCCCAGACATCTCTGTCTATAAGTGTCAGGCACATGCTTGAGATGTCTTGGTTATAAAAGTCACAAAACATTTGCACATGACTAACACTGAAAGTGAAGAAATGAAAATGGGATACTAGGTATATATATGCTAATGATTGTGCACCATAATACTTTTTAAAAACAATGGACATTGACCACCAACCATTTTACTGACACTGTCTCTCAGCTTCTCCTTTTGCACCAGGGGATAAAGATGCATAAAAAGCTGTTTGGGACTGATTTACTCCACCGTAAGCACCAGGATTGTTGCAGCTGTTCATATTAAAAAAATAAAAAACTGGAATAGTTAAGTATAAAAAATGTGGCTTCCTGACCACATGTCTGCTGCTATTGTTATGTTTTTACATTTTCAAGCTTTATGTTAATGATAACAAATTTAGGGATAATAAATAAAAATAATATTAAATTTGGGGCTTGAATAGTTTTACAGAACTCTAAATTTATTACTGATCATTTGTTTTAGTAGTCACTTTTGGTACCCCTGGTAAGGAACAGGTGAGAGATAAAACAATTTTAATTACACAGCCTACTGAATAATCAGAAATCAAGTCTAAAAAGTGAAAGGTGCAGAGTCTCTCTGGAGTGGGTATTAGCCTGTCTAACCTAATCTGTCACAGTCCAGAAAAACAATTAGGGGAGGTTCAGACATAGAGTGGGATCCAGAGATCCTACAAGATTTCCGGAGGCTTGCACTCTGTCAGTCACTCACATCGCAGCTCTGGTTCCTAAAGAACCATGTCTGGAGATTTGACACAGGGCAGCTACTGGACCGCTCATTGCCGCAGCCATTTATTATCTATGGGGCTGCCACTGGTAGAATCTACTAGAAGTGTCTTCCCCAGGGCAGTGGTTCACTGGCATAAGGACGCAGTAACCAAACAGCAACCTCACTGCCAGTCTGAACATAGCCTTTAAGAAGATGTGTAAGGATTACCAGATCTTCCAACCTCCATGATAATATGCAGCAGATAAACACAAATTACAACAACACATTACAACGCTTTTCTTACTTCTCTTTTTACTAAACCAAGACATCAGTCATCTACTACAGGAGCCTGTTCATTATCATATGATGATTATCAAAACTGGCAAGTTGACTTAAATGAACAAAAGTTAATTCAATCTTCCACAGGTTTCCTAAACCTGTTTGGTACTCCAGTGTTGAGTTCTCTAGGGGAATAACATCTGGCTTGCTGCTTAAATTTGGCCTCAATGCCCAATTCAATGGAGGGTACTTACCTTGCATTTTCTGTTATAACAAGTAAATAAAGTACCAGGTAACAGAAGTGAGACTTTTTTATTGTCTGCAGCATTACATTGGAAAAAGCCAGCAACATCGGTGAAAAGATCTTATAAATTGAGTTTCCTAGCAAAATAGGAAACTGGCTGGTGATATTTTCTTTATTACATTTATAGCTTGGTACAGAAGTAAGCTATGTTTTGTAAAACCCCAATAACCAATATGGAAAAAATTTACTAATAATAAAGGGGTGAACAGCATGAAATATATTTTGTAAGACTGCTTTGATTTACAGAGTACAAGTTAATATAAGATTAATTTATATGTTAATCAGCATCAAACTCAGACTGAATCAAAGAGGGCTCTGCACCTTTTACATCCAGACAAAATGGGCAATGGAGAGAATAAGAGAGAGAGGAAAGAGCGAGAGGTAGGAGGTTTTGCATTCTGGCCTCAATCCTCTCTCTCCCTCCTAAATCACAATGACAGACAGGAAGCATTCATACCTAGACAGGCTGATCTCGCCATCACGCCCATGGGAGTCGTCAAGAACATTAGGTTCGCTGCAGGAGGGGGAGGGAGATGAAGCATTGAAGGGATAGAAAAAGCAAACAGAAAACAAAACCAAAAATTTGCATGCAAAAATATAAAAAGTAACAAAAACCTCTAAATAAAAAAAACTCAACTAACATACAAACCAACAGCAAGTCATTTATGGTTCTTGGCATTCTACACTTAAAAAGTTAAAAGAGTCAGGGTAAAAAGAGGGGACCCAAGGTACAGGGGAAATGCATTGCCAAAGATGGAACTGAGATCGGGAGAGCGAGCAAGAGTTTGTGGTCCATGACCTGGGCATTAAAGCAGCAGTACTAGAGAAATATACAGCATTTCAAAATTCATTTTTTTTTTTTGGTATCATGGGACATGAGGCAAATTCATACTGTCACTTAACTGTACTTAGTAAAAATGCAAATACAGAAATACAAATAACGTTCATAGTATCCAGGCTTTAGGGCCATTAACGGAAATGCTTTCCGGGATATTTTATAAAATATGTAGTTCAGGAATTTTCAAGAACAAGTATAGTATAATGTAAAAAGAATAGCTCCAGGTACAGTAGATAAAAAATCAATGCAGTTATATAATGTTAAAAAATCTACATAAATTTTTTAAATGAAACTAGGGTCATACAATATATTAACTTTTTAGCCTCCTGTAATACCTTGTACTGCAGAACTCATACACATACATAATACAGGGAGGGGCAAAACTTGGGCCAATCAAGTGTGCTGCATTGCATTTGTGCTGACAAGAAACATGATAATACAACGAAAAAGTAGACCAATAAACATGTGTCTTCTGCTACACCTTCACTGTCCTATTACAGGTGTGGGATGCGGTGGAGACTTTACTCATTGCTTTACAGTAGTAGAGAAAAATTAGCTCAACAATAATCTTTGGACTGTATGAAAGATAATAGTGTATGTCAGCAGTATGTAACCATTCCAAGACCAACAGCAAAGATAGTTTTAGGTGACTTCAATGAATCAAAAAAGCTTACATAATATGCAATACATTTTATTCAATTATTTTTTTTATATTTGGGATTTATAAGGTTTTAAAATATGCTTTATTCTGGGATCACAGATTCCAGCTTTAGTCTTGGGTGAGATAATTAGCACATGATTAGCCAGTTATAAAGTCTTTATACAGTACTCATGATTTTTAAATCTAGACTCTTTGCAGTTTAGAAAAGATTAGTGAGGGCAAAAAAGAGAAAAGAAAACAAACCAAAGAACATATGGAGAAGATGTTTCAAATTTGGTGGTTTAATTAGGGAGTATGTGTAAAAAAAAGGGAGTACCAGTATCATCAGGGGTTCACTTAAATAGAAAAGATACCTAAAATTGAAGGTATGTCTCTTATCAGTACAAATAATATGCCTATGTAAGTTTACATACACAATGTGCAAATTATCATTGACTTTTTTCTATAATATAATATAAATTTGGGTATAGTGTTTCTTCTGTACACTTGTGGTTATACCATACCCTAGGATACCCTAAACCAATGTTCATTAGTTTTAAACTACTAATGCTACAGAGATCTGCAAAAGTAGTCATATAAAAAAACAGCTCAGGGCTGTGCTTTGAGCACAGAATTTTCTAGCCAGGGAATATATCTTTATTAGATAAATGAAAGTTTTTTTTGTATTTGGAATTGCCTAACGCTTATTTAGCAGGAACATCTTAGTGAGCTTCTGCATAACATGCACTACTTAAACTGGCTTTTTACTTCAAAGGACTCTTACACATTTGCACATAAAGCACATTTACATAACGTGTACTCATGACTGGTGGTCTTTTGGACATTACCTATACCTCTGAGCCATAAAACACATTTGTAATTAGGAGGTTTATGGGACAGTTTTGGAAAATGTTAGCTCTGCTGCTTTAATAATTTAATAGTGGACATCTTGAGTGTAATGCTAAAGAAAAACACCTAAACAATTCAAAACAGACATAACTAGCTGTTGTTACATGAATGGTTTTAATATCAACAATTAGATTGTATACTGTAAGTCAAGTTTCCTGAGCAATAGCAGACACAAACACATATTACAAGAACAAGGACTGTCCATGAAAAATAGCCAAAAAAAGTCATAACTTACAGTTATACATCTAACAATATGCAAAACTTGTACTTCATAGTGCCTAAATTCAAACATTCCTCTTGGTTCCAGCTAAGTTGTCTCTTGAAACAAATACAACTGCTTTTCCACGATGCAGTGGTCTGTACTGTTCTCTAAATTATGTCTTTCTACCTCTGCTAATGGACATTGTTTACCAAGACAGTTAAACTGAATTTTTGACAACTGCAACAAGGAACCAGATTTAAAGGGACAATAAACATCACTAGCTGTAAACTTAACTGGAAAAGAGAAATTTGCAGATGGTAAGAAACACCAAAGGACAAAGGTTTATTTTATTATTCTGCTAGTATTCTACACATAAGACATTAAAGAGGAACTATTGCACAATGGTCAATAAAATATTATTAGCTTTGTTACAGCAAATGAGTTATGTACACAGTAGTATAGTTTTATATTGGTGTAGTGCATATGCCACATTTTTAGGATATAAATTATCCACTTTCATGAGCCACTGCCTTAAAATGAAAACAGAATAAGCATCCTACTTATTACTAGCCATTTCAGTATAAAAAGGTATTTTTATCTTTAAATAACCATATAATCTTGACAAGACGTTGTGATTTCCTTTTTTTGTCATTTGGGGCTAGTAAGGCAGTGCCATCATTATTTGGAAGGTCATACATAGAAACTTTACAGATGAAGGTGAGTAAAGGCAAAAGTACTGCATCACACTTGGCCATAGGTAAAATTAACAGGAAACCATTTGCAATAAGGGTAAGAGTGTTTATTTTATCTTTAACAAGTGCAGAATAGGTCCTCTTTAAGAAGTCTGGTAATTTAATGTGTATTTTACCAAGTTAGTGCTGAAAGCTACAAGAATGGTTATGCTATGAGAAATTTGTTACAAAATTCTAATCATTATGCTGTTTGATGAAAATTAAGCAAGTAACACTAGCACATACGCAAAATATCATCGTATAAGATCTTGCCTTGTATTTGATTCCTATAATAATCTAGTTTTTACATCCACATCTTCCAGTTTCTCTGCAATTAGTCATTTGGACATTGTGATAATGTGGAATAACTAAGTAAGAACACCTTTAAAAAAAGTTTAGCCATTATATAATGTTCTTGGAAGTATATTGCACTAAAAGCATTACATGGTTTAGATTTCTTTATCATGTAATTTTTAGCTGCTATGCAATGGATGGACAGCACAGTTTACCTTTGGCTGGGAAGCATGCCACCCTCAGCCTGGGGAACAGACATGCTGGATGTGTGACTGGAGAAACGTCTTCTACCAATGGCACTCAAGAGGTACGCATCCTGTTCACTTACCACACTGGGCATGCTCACAGAGTCATCTAAAGGGACAGAGTGAAAAAAAAAAAATTATTTTGTCGCAAGGAAAGAACTATAACCCCTGAGGTTTTTAAATACCCACCTATGTAAGAATGCAGTAATTATCATGCCTTGTAAGAATAATAATAATTATTCAATATGCTGTTTAAAATTTCTAGTATCTGGTAATGCCAAAATGAACTGCTTATGCCCCTATGATAAAGCTTTCCAACTTACTTTCTTCATCCTCCTCATCAGTGCGGCTGAGTGTGTCCTGTGAGGCTTGCTGGGAGTGTTCACTGTCTTGTTCCCACACTGTTCCAGTTCCCGTGTTAGAACGAGACATTGTGGCCAAACTTAAGCGGTAAGCAGAAGTGGAAGTCCCAGCTGTGCTGATGGATGTCTTCCCTTGATATGCTTAAAAAGGAGTTACACAAACAGTGACATAAAAGTCATTTTGCTTTCAGTCATTTACAAGTCAATAAAACTGAACAGATTCTAGAATAGCAATAACGGAAGGAATGCTAAAAAAAAAACTTGAACATTCTAACTTGAATGCCCTAACATTGTCACATTATCATAATTTAAACTATATATGTATGTTTTAGAAATCTTATCAGAAATGTGGTAAGCAGCATTTTCTAAATGAACAACAATAACATACATGCAGTAAGCATGATGTATGTCTAAACCTAATCTTTACAGTAAAACCATAACAGTTACAGTAAACCATAAACCTATAGCTATCCCACAAAATGAGCATAATTTATAAATATAAATATATATATATATATATATATATATAGGCATGTGAGTTTGGCATTAAGCCTGTTTTAAGGTGTTTGTGAGATTTTAGTAAATGTGGGGGCATTGATTTTTAGTTACACCCCTGATAAAAGCCACAACTAAAAGTTATGTTCTAACACTTATTGAACCAGTATTCGGTAATTCTGGCAAAAAAATACCAACATTCTGAATGAATTTTATATTTATTCAAATCCCAACAGCAACAGCAGTTGGCAGATTCAATTTTAGGCTAATCTATGATGACAAAAAGGTTTATCTAATTAGAACATGGTGCTAAAACAGTACATCTAGGAATGGCTTTGGTCTTACCTGACCCACTGTGAACTGCCTCCTTTAGGATCTTTAACTCATTATTGAACTCATTAATAAGAGAGCTCTTGCATAGAGGTCTTGGGATGAAACGCCTCTCAAGCTGGTCTGCTATGTGCTGCCGTGCACTCAGCTCTTCCTGGGTCTCTGCTGGTTGGGCTAGCAGCTAAAAGAGCAGTGGGAAACAAATTCATCCTTATAAACAAAATGAGTCAAATAACCTAGTACAATATGGATGCAACTTAAGGATACAGTTTAAAAGAGATGTTTTTACTCTGGTATGAAAACAAAATAAAAAACAATATTATTAACCATTGGAAATTAGCCTACCTTACATTGGATGAAAGGTCTTAGAAGGACAAATATTGGAATCCGAGTTCTTACAATGAAATCGAGGAAGTCCCAAAGAGCCAAGCCCCCCACCTTTCTCAAAGCCATTTCTTTAACTTGCAGGCTAAGCTGATACCATTCACTTCCCAGCTGACGTTCAAAGCAGACCAATATAACTTTTAGGGCTGTAAAAAGCATGAAAGATTGAGGTGAGATTTCAAACATTATATTTTTGATGGTGTGTTCACTTTTAAACTAAAGCAAATTCTTTACTTGAAATCTCATATTGTAGCAATGGAAAACTTACAGGAGAAAGATATGGAATGGCATATCATCTATTTTGATACAATTGATGGTCTAAGATTTGAAAAACTTTGGATAGACAAAGGATTGTTCATTGCCTAATTTGTGCTATAAATATCAATTAGAAAAAAAAATATATCTAATAAAAATGGATTCCTGAACTGTCACTATTGTGTTCTTCTGAAACATTTAAATCAAGATTGTCTGAGGATCCTTTCGGTATTTATTAGCAAAGTGTGAATAGTCATGGAACATAAATCTTTATCTAATTTAAACTAAATTTTAAACCACTGGATAACAGAACCTCACCAAGATATGCAGCTTGACTGGTAGAATCTGCAAGTCCTTCCCTTCGAAGATCTTTTCCAGCATCACCAGGGGTAGAACAGTGTGCAGGTGAACTTTCCAGCATGAAGTTTTTGCTGCGGGAAGTACTTATAATACGTGGAGGCAGCAAAATATTTATCACAGTCTGCAAAAGCAAGAAGACCTCAGGCTGCTCCAGACAAGGACTGTCTGAGAGACCCAAGAAATTACAAATCAAATCTTGTAAGCAGGTGGAAGATGAAAGAGAAAAAGTAATTGCTTAAAAAAAATCTAAAGCTTATGTTATGTAGAAGGACTGTTTGAATCTGTGCTTAAGATACCTTAGGCAAAGATCAAACATTTTAGAGATGAAAATTCTTACTGGGTAATAATTTATTATATGTGGTATCGAGCTTTTTCTGAGATAATTGTGGTTGAGCAGGTATAAAGTCTTTTGTAATTATCTATGGTACCCCTTCTCTACCCTAATCCATATTCTAAACAAAAACATTTGCATTTAGGGCAGGTCTGACCCAAATGACTAAGGATGGTCAGAATGTACTTGAACATCTTTCTTTTATTGTCTAAGGCTAGCTTAAGGAGCATAAAAGCAAACACGAAATTTAAAGAGGGAACTATATATTTTTACTGTTTTATAAATATAATGCACATGTAAAACACATCAAAAATAAAAACAAAAACCCCTACAAATGTTTGTTAGGGGTCTGTTTATAAAGCAACAAATTACTTAAACATTCTCTGGTGGAAATCTTCCAGGGCCTTGTGTTTCAGTGTTAATTATTGATTCTTCACCAGGGAATGTCAAATTCACTGCTTTTCAAAAAGACCCCCAAAAGTATACCCAACATTGTTTTTGTGTACAGTTTGTGATTTCAATTGTAGTTCAAATAAAACTCGAAACATATGCATTCATCAAAGGGGTACAGTGCTTGTACTAAAGTGTGAATACCAATATTCATGATGCATAGCATTCATGATAAAGACATGAAGATAAGAACGTAGATTCATTTGTTCATTCACTCAATGTAGAATAAAGAATAAACATGACATGATGGATACATTGGGCATAATTTATTAAGGCTCTCTAAGACTAAAGAATAAAGACTATCATGGAAGCCCTGAGTGACCCAGAAAACCTGAAAACATTGATTTATCTGGTTTTTAACCAAATTATTATATTAGTTTTTATATCATGTTTATTCTTTATTCAACCTAATTCAGTGACAGATAGTAATATTATATAAACCTACACTACTAATAAATATCATAATAAATGCAGACTTGACAAACACTGAATAACTATGGAATGATATGTCACATATGCCAAACCTTTGCTTCCTGATCCAACTGTCAACACAAAAGGAATGAGTAGGTTGAGAAGCATCCCCTCTCGTCTCTCCAAATTGGTGAAGGGTGAAATCACATGACTCAAGGGAAAATCCTCCTTTAGTGCCTAAATTACACACATAAATCTCATCACTCTTCTAATCAACATCCTGCCTATCTCTGTTCAAATCCAAATGACATTTGTAAAAATAAGGTGAAATAAGTAAACACAAATATACAGGGATTTCATCAGTTGTGAAAGTACTAGTCTTGGGCTGAGTACACATGTGCAATAATTGTTGTTGGAATGGATGCATGAACGAGCACTGTACATACAGCATCGTTCTGCTCTATGGAGAAGGGACGGGAGAGGCGAGAACAACGGAGGGGCACACCGCTGCACTCTCTCCCCAACACTTGCATTATGATCATTCCTCATCCATCGTCCGTTGATCAGCCAGGACGGTCGTTTGGACGATGGACGACGAGCACTGTACACATGCAAGATTCTCGTTCGATATCAGCCCTGAACCGAATATTGAACGAGAACCCTTGCATGTGTGTACAGAGCCTTAGATCAGCTAAAGCAGGCTGTCATGTTCCTTTATACTTAAAGGATACTGATTTCATCCATCAATTATTGGGTTGACATTGCTGACCTCTTCCTGAAATGTTAGCTCCTTGACTTTCTCTGGCTTCAGTACTTAATATACCATAATTTTTGACCTGCATGATGACTAACCAAATTGAATTCTGGGAGGAAAAGCAATTGTAGCACAAGTTTCCCTTACATATTTTACAACTGGATATCCCTCTGCCTTTATTTACTAGCTGCTGGTGAAGCAAGGGAAGAGGTATGGTAACTTGTATTTTAATGTTTTGCCATACTGCAAGAGTTGTCGATTTTTCGTTCTTTTCTTTCTTTAATTTCAGTTAAGGTTAATATCAGCTCTGGTTTCTCAAATTCCTATAGTCTATTTCTTTTTTTACATTGTATGCTCTTCTGGGTTAGATCCTATGTCAAAGTATTTGGAGATGTAGGAGTTACAGAATTGCAGACTAAAAATTTAATTACATCAAAATTTAGTAATAAACTAACCTGTATCTGCAGTGCTACCAGCCTGACGACTGCTGTACTGAAGGGTAGAGGAGGGGAAAGATATGGGCTGAGATGGAGGAGAGGTAACCCATCAGCAACACTAGAGGGTCCCACAACACCCATTACCTGTGAAGTAAATGTATTGTAGGTCAACCAAATAAATCAAACATTCGTGAACAGGAAACAAACACCTCTGAATGTAAACAACATGTATTTGAGTACTTCCTCACGTGTCTCCACGAAGCATGCAGGAGTTTGAGCACAGATGTGTACAACAGTAACCTGGTTATAAAACAGAGGGGCCTCCAATACACACTTACTCACCAAATTTACACACACATTGATCAGTGACCTAAGGTGAGGCAGGAAGGATATGATTGGTTGCCTCTGAAGTGTCAAACAAACCCCTTCTATCAAATTGCTGGCAGGCTCCCACTCAACCTGTCGTCTGCAATACAACAGTAGGTAAAATTAGAGGGAATTGAAAGTAAAACAGAAAAAAAGCTTCAAAACTAAACTCAACTATGCATAGGCATCTTCCTCCTCATAAACAAACATCCAACGTCAACTGAATTCGAATCACAGTTTGTTTGTAAAAACAACAGAAATCTGCTCAGATATAACTGTTAATTGAGGCAGTATTTTTTTAATTGTAGTGGTTATTTGTTTTAAATAAAGAAGGATGGTTTGTTAAAAGCTGCTAAGAAAACAACGTCTTTAGGGAAATAGGAATTCATCTACATGAGTCAAATGGTCATTGAGCCTTTAGGAAAATATCTCTCTATAAATAATTGTGTTTCTATATCAAAACTGGAAAACTTTGTTCTCCACAGTAGCAACTTCAAGTACTTTCATGAAACCATCATTTTCTTTAGAGACTAGACCAAATATAAAGAATGACAATGCCATTGGAAGTTATTGATTATCCCTCTAGAGTTTACTAAAACCAAGCTTAATTGGGTAATGGTTAACATAAAATTACCTGTATGCTAAACTATGTCTTATCAAGTTTTTATGCTACCTGGAATCCTTGGATCTACATGAGTTTCTGTGTTACCTACTTTTTCCATTGCTTTTCTTTTCCATAAGTCTTTTTACAAGTGCCTTAACCCACCTTTTGTGATGGGAATAAAAGGCTTCATCTAGACAGATATTTATCCATTCATAAGTCCATATACATTCAAGGTTCTCTTCCTACAATAAATAATGAGGAGAAAGATATAAATGATATAAGTGATGCACACGCTGATCTGCTCCACAGGACCAATTTTATCAACCACTAAGGAGCTGTCATACTTCTCTGAGCCTATATAACCAAGAATACCTCTGTTACCAAACATCATTCCATTACCATACCTGAAAACAAACCATATAATTGACAAATTATTCTTCATTAACATCCAATATTTTTGATGTTAGGTGTCAACCTTATCGAGTCCTCTTGATATTCTTTCACCATTCATCATAGACAACATTAGTGTCTCTAGGACATCTCCAATACCCCTGAGTAAGCTTAAGGGCGAAACGCGTTGGGTTAACAAGCCGTTCTAAATATAACTTATATCTCCTCATCATTTATTGTAGGAAGAGGACTTTGAATGTATATGGACTTAGTGAGATAAATATCTGTGTAGATGAAGCCTTTTACTCCCATCATGAAAAATCACTATTAGTCATAAGTCGTGGATGTCTTCAACAACCAAAAGTGAGGCATAGGAAGAAGAAAGGGGTAGGTTTACAAAAGCAGGTATCTATGTACAGTGCCCTGATTTCAGAGTACATGTAAAGATTTTGTAAGATACGGTATGCACCAATTTATCTACTTATATACAAAGGTTTACATTACAAAACTAGAGTCAATGAGATTTAGCTGACAGCAGCTGAACAGATGCTGATTGTCATCAACATGGGCACCAGAAATGTGAACTACACATCTTAAGTGGTCCATTTGTTGTGATACAGTATAGTAATTGGCCTTATTGGTAAATGCTTCCCTTTCTTCTTTATTCTATGAAACCTGAGAAAGCCACACAGAAAAAAGGGGAAGAAAAACTGTTATCTGAAAAAAATCAATAATTCTGCAGTATATGTAAACCTAATACGAAACCAAACACTGAAGCAGCATCCTTACTCTACCTAATAAAGAACATCTGTTAGGTGATTTTATCTAGCTATACCAGATGTTTTGTGTACTTATACTAACTTTATCCCTGACACAAATGTAATAGCATGGCTGTAATTTAGGAAAGGACATTCATAGGCATTCTCCTTCAACACTTCACATAACAGATTCTGAACAGTGGCACAAACAATAGTGACAGTTCTCTACCTATATTTTACCTACCTTTGTTTTTTAAATTGCTTTCCTCTGCTGTTGGCCAAATAAACCACCATAATCATGTTTATGGACAGCAGTAGAGGAACGTGATCAAGGACTATGCCCTTACTTCAAGGTTTGCAACATCAGAAACTCAATGCACGTTTCTGTGCCATCTGCTCACCTTAAAGTTGGCATTTTGTGTATTTTATTGAACATACGATCCAGTCTCTTTAGGATAAGGATAAGAGCCGGTCGCACTGCTTCCGCTGTCCAGTCTGTTATGGGCAACATCTCCATGATGTAACGTTTAAGCCCCCTGCTCTCCATAGTCTGTGTATCATAGGGTGCCAGTTTCAAGAGTGAGTGAGCAATTTCTGCCAACCTAAAAAAACATAAAAAAATGATTATGACTGCTTGCATTGTTTGACTATTTTTGATCCACCAGTAATCAGTATCTTATGCAGAACAGCTAATAATTTAGTAAAATCCAGACCTCATATGTGATTTGACATCCAGAAGTTCCAAAGAAGTGACACGTGGTTCCCCAGCCAAGTTTTGCAGAATTTTCAATCTAGGACCACAGTGTTTGTAGAACTCTGTGCAGATGTTGAGCAGAGACTCTCGAGGCCTTCGAAATTCTTCTCGAGCAATTCGCTCATCAAGTTCTTCCCTGGGTAGCCCCTGACCTTCTTCCAGCAGGTGAAGATTATCTCTGGAATAATGGGAAGTCATTGATTCAACTTTAAATAACTAACTTTATATTGTAAAAAAAAAACTGATATTCAGAGATATCACATAGTGGAAAAAATATACCTCAGGTTGACCCCAGCTGACATAGCATGATTGGCTGTTGTGGCTCCTTTGTGGCCTTGATCACCTCGGCTCATCTGGGGTGCAGTCATAGGCCTTAAAAATAATCTCAATTTAATATTATTCTTATTTTAATAAAATATCTAAAACAACATTTTAAAAGAATGTTTAGTATCTTTATATATAATTTATTATTATGTTCAAGAGTAAAAATGAATATAAAACTTTTTTCTATGTTTTTAGTAGAAAAAAATATAAAGTACTGCATACAAATAACCGATATTCATTAGAGCCCCAATCACCTTTCATATGTTTAAGCTAGTTTAACCATTTTAAAGAAAAACACCTATGCAAATTGCTCAATAGCCCTTTCCAAACCACACTTAGCAGACCCTCTGTGTCTCTAGGTGAATGCAGGTCCTAAAACAGGTGCATGGTCTAAAGAACTGCCTGTCGTTCACCAAAACAACCCACAAGGAATGATGCAGAGAAAGAGGTGATAGATGAGTTTCTGAACTGTAACAGAAATAATGGGCCCAGTATCCTGGTAACACAAACTTAGAGGGGAGTTTGCTTAGCCTACTCCCAGTGCTGCTTATATTTTCCCTTCTCTGGTTTCCACCGCCTCCCTATCAGTGTGATAATTTCCATTTCTGTGTCTCTGTGCTTTTCTTTGCAGGGGAGAGGCTAAAAGGGTGTCATGCATACCTTCACGTGAGCATCACAGCACCCAGCCCTCTTCTTTAAAGATCATTCATCCCTAATACAAGTAGTAGGCTTATTAGTGGAAGGAGTTATGAAAATAAAGGAGCCTGTACAACTGTAATAGGATTTAAGGTATGGCTGGAATTCATCTTTAAATAATTTTGTATATATAATAATATAATATAAAATGAACCCACGCAAACATGGGGATAACATGCAAATAGTGTTCTGACCAAGATTCGAACCTGGGACCTAATACTGCAAAGGCAGAGTGCTAACCAGTGAGTCACCCTGCTGCTCCTAATTTGCAAATCTACAAAACAGTGGGGTACTAGAAACTGGGATTCCTGTTTTGAAAAAAAAACAAAAAATGTACCTTGTTAGAGCTTCTACGCTATAAAGAAGAGCCTGAAGTGATGTGGCCAAGGCAGCAGTGGCAGCAATTTCCTCACGAGCCGCTGACACGGTTTCTAACTGTGACGTCTGTCGTTTCAACTTCTGCAAATAGCAAGGAACCAGAGCTTCCAGCACCATCAACATCTGGAGACTGAGAATAAATATTAACAAAAATAACTGATACATATATTTTTTACCTATAAACAGTGTAATTTCCAGCCTCATCATTTCACTTGCAAATCATGAAAATACAACTTCATTGGAGTTACCTGCGGAATGACTCTGGAGCATAGGCCACCACTGTTACACAGAGTTTTATGCATTCACTGATGGAAAATGCCATGTCTTCATTACCATAACAGAAATCTAAGTGGAATTGAAGTAAAAATGGTTAAGAATTGTTTCTCCCACTGAAGCCAGGCTGAATGTCAGGATGTTTCTTAGTTAAAGTGCATATCTGGGCACAAATTAAAAAAAAATACCATAACAAGCACATGTCCCAATATTTTGTGTCCCTCAATAACCCTGCAATCACAAAAAAATATCTACTGGTTCTGAAAGAAATACAGTAAGCTTCTAAATTCTTGTTACTTCCTCTAATACAATGACATCCAAAATAGGTTTATCTGCCAAACCCAGCACAATTCTCTAGACTACAGACAGGGACAATTTTAAACAAAATGGTGACCTGGGCAAATAAGAAGTGGGGGAACTGAATGTATGGCATCCCAGCTATCTGCACACTGCCTTTCTGTCAACCTGGGCCCCAGGGCCGGATTTACATTTTAAGGTTTCCTAGGCTAGGTCCACCTTGTGCCCCCCCCCCTTCACTGGACAGAATGTTATACTGCATATACAACACATGAGCAATGAGAAGTTTGTGCCAATTCTAAGTTTGTTCCAAATAACCACCACATTAATGTACTGTGAGCTGTGGATATAGTAATTATAGCAGGGGATCTCTGAAGACCTAAAAGGTATTCCAAGGGGTTCCCCCATGTTTAAAGGCTGATAATCCCTGCCCCATATTCTGGCTCAATACACTCTGTGCTCCCTGCTGCCTGCCTATTTTAGCTTGCTGTCTGGCTCGCTGTGATCGACACTCTTCTAATGCAGCCTTGCCTTTCTCTGTCTATAGCTTGGCTCTGTGTGATCTGAGTGATCCCTGGCAATGAATGACTGCTATTACTGGTGTTGTCACTGAGAACCGAACACTGGCAGCAGGAACAGGGAGTCCTTCAGCGGACAATTTCATGCCCGACAGAGAAGCTAGGTGCCACCCCTGGCAAAGACCTAGGTAGTTTTGTGAGACAACTGGCCCTGATCCCAGGTTTATGTGTAGTAAACATCATATTTTTATAGATTTGTTGTATTCTGTCTGATCATATCAAATATTAATTAGTATAATATTATTAGTAACAGCAATTTTCTTATATAGTAAAGCTTTGTATACTTTGAATGTATATTTACCTAATGACTTAAGTGGACGTTCTGCTTTTACTAGCTCCAGAATATCAAGATTATCAGGCGTTTCTCCTTCCAAAGATTGAAGAAGATCAAACAAGCACTGAGAAGACACTCCCTTACCAGAAGAGCCACTGCTCACACCATCCTAGGGATCAACATGGTTAGAAAGAAGAAGCAGCAGATTAAATTTATTTTCCAGACAATCAATACCCAGCACAGTTATCATTGGGTTACATGGCCTATATATTATATATTAAATACAGTAGAACCTCAGTTATCCAGCACCCACAGGGAATGGGCGATTACAGATAAGTGTAGTCTCCGGTTAACTGAGGTTACCGAGGAGTTAACTGAGGAGACTTGTCCCCATTCACCTCTAGTGCTGAATGGCTGAGAAAAGGGAAACCCTGATAACGCTTGAGCTATCATCAGAGTTTTTCTCAGCCAATCACGGTGCGGAGCTCTGCTCTCCTGACAACTCGGCTCTCCTAATTGCTCCCGCAGCACTAGCAGAGCTGTGGTTTGTGTTCTTGGATGCAGAAAACATGCCACAGCTCCACTAGGGCTGCAGGAGCAATCAAGAAAGCAGAGCTGTCGGGTGCTGGTTTTCTGAGTTCCGGATAACTGGGGTTCTACTGTACCTGTCATAAAAAATGAAAGGACAACCTAAACATTGACAATATGACATCTGAGTTATTTGGTCCTAGTAGACATTTCCTGCAAAAGTGTAAGGCGTCAAAACCTCCCTCTCTATCATTGTATCCGTAGGAGGGCCAATAAATTCATCTTGCTCAGGGGCCCTTTGGTGACTCTGCAGTCTCTGCAACCGCAAGGAGTAGTTAAGAGTCAAAAACAAGATGCTTGCATTTTACAACATAGGAAAACACAAAAAAACACAATGTCTAAATGTGCATTACATTATTTTGAGCTATACACTGTATACTTTGTAAAGATCTATAGGAAGACTTCATATTACACATTTTTACAGTATATATTCTGATACAATATGTCATAGATAAGTTAATATTAACATTTTGGTAATTAAACAACTGAAAAAATTAAAATTAAAATCAAGGAGAATGTTACCGGAAGATCAAGAAGAGGAGCAACACTGGCAAACAATTGGAGAACAAATGGCTTGCGATGCAGTACATAGAACTGTCTGCATGTGAATTCAATGGCTTGGCGAAGTTGAGGGTTACTTTCATAATCAGCATATACCTGTTTAAAAAAGAAAAGCAGAGGTTCATTTAATTAGCGTAATGTACTATGGCATAAACTCAAGCAGATAGCATACACTAAACCAGAAACAATAAATCAATGCATTACAATTAGTCACATTAAGCCCTGCTATAACAAGATCTTTATTTTAATTCTTAATTCTCATATATGATGTTGATCATATTACAGTATATATTATAATAGTCTGTAGTCCCTATTTCTAAACCTAAAATAGTCCCTATTTCTAAAGCACTTGAATGAATAAACCCCCCTTAATTTATAATTCCAGTGTTATGTGCAATAGGATAACATTTGATTTTCTACTATGGTGTGTAAATTTTAATTTGGTGTGTATACATTTCATTTTCTACTATGGTGTGTATATTTTAATGTCTTTTTTAGTCTGTTTACACTATACTGCTAAACATAAGAGGAAATTATAAATGTATTTGTTTCCTTAAACTTTGCAGGAAACATGAGGTATCATGATGGACATGATGTGCAGATGAATAGAACTGATGCAGAAATAGAGGTTACCCACGTTGAAACTGCAACCTGCAGTTCTTCTCGGATCTGCCATTAGATGGAGGAAATCAGTACTACCTTACCAGGTCCAACCAATGTTTGGGGCCCAACTGAAGCCACAGCCAACAGAAGTCTTGGGCCAGCCCAATCCCCCTATGTCCCGGCACCAGGTGCTGGAAATCATGACCCAGCACCCAATGTCAGTATGTGAAAGCAGAAACAGGAGAGCGGAGAAGGACTATCCACACTTTTGGTCATGTGATGTTCCAGGTGCAAGTACAGTTTCAGGCTCCAATAGCACCTGGCTTCCTTGCTGGTTTAGCTCAGACTTTCCACTTGCTAGACAGCAAGGGAGCCAGGTGCATGTGTTAAATCTGGGGCAGCCAGGGGCAAATGCTGGATCTGGGCTACAACAAAACAGTCAGATGGAAATAAAGGTTAGGTTTTTTTTTGCATCTGGCTCCTTTGCTAATTACATCAAACCCTCGAATGAACTTTTGCAATGCTGGAACTTTTAGACATAGGAGAGCAGGAATTTTTAAAGGCAGTGCCAGTTCCCTTTATCACAATGTTAACATTGAGGTAGCCACTGTTGGGTAGTATTGAGTGTAAACCTATTCAAATTGATGTCACTGTGTTCCTTTAAGTGCGAGGATATCACTGGGCCCAATTTACCTTTCACATCAAATTTTATAAATTAGTTTTTCCTTATACATACCTCCCCTGGAGACAATAAAAGCAATTGGATCCAATAAACCCTCTCCCACATTGGCAAACATTTCATTTATTGATAAATCTCTTATCAAACTCATGTACCTTTTCACACCAATAATCTATTTTTCACTTGCCTGGAGCATAGTAGGCAAAATCCATTGGTATCCACTCAATGAAAAGAGATGGTTAAAATGTACAGCTGTGTTGATGCAAGTAGCTGCATATTGTCTGAGAAGGGCACTGTCCTCTGGGTGAAGGATCAGAGCTCCATTGAAGACATTAAGGAAAAGCATTATCTCATCTCCCCAAGGAAATTCACTAGGCATGCCCAAAAACATTTCCTCTAGTAGCTTTATCCATAGACTTTTGTGTAATGTATCCAAGCCAAACAGTTCCTTGCCACCTAATAGAACAAACAAAAGAATCAATTTCTCAACATGCAATCATCACTAAGGAATTCTAAAAATATTGCCATACAGTGGTAAATACATGATTCATAATATTTATACACAGGTTGAAAAAAAAAAACATGAATCCATCAATTTTGACCACAAGGGAAATAAACATACTACAAACCAGCATATCCCATCTAAAATCATAAACACACACTTGATCCAGAGGAAGGCAAAAAACTCAATTTGCTCCAACAGGGAAAAAAATTTGTTCCTGATCCCGTGAGGCAATTGGATGTTCCCTGGATCCCTGATCTCTGTTGTCATTATTACCCAGTTATATTCTGTGAATAGTGATTCATAATAACGACATACCTTGTGGATCACTAAAAAGTGAAAACTCTGCATCAATGGCACTTCTCGGGAATGAAGGCAGACGCAAAAGATCTTCTTGAAGCATAGATACATGGGATTGTTTATGGGCAGGAGGGATCTTTTGGGTCAGGGATATTAGGAATAGGACTCTTCCAACTTCCTCCAGTTTTCTAGTAAACACCTATAGAAATGCAGTGCATTGTAGAATAAATAATAATATTAAAGAAGTATTTAAATACATAAAGTGCAGAAAGCCACATCAGCCAAGGTTGTAGTCTCCATGATATCCAGGGGTGTAGTCGTAAAAAAAGAAAAGGGGGCTTAATACCATCCATGGCACGTGTGCATGCACATCATTGTAATGTAAACGTCTCATTCCCAAAAAAAGTGAGGGCAGATGTGCCCACGTGTGCCTGCCCCACAACACGCCTGAATATATCAGAGCAGTCAAAACACTTCAACTGACTGTTAACAGTGACTTTATAAAGCACCATATTATTTCAGTAATGATTAATGACCAATAATTCAATCACAGCAAAGAGATTTAACTGCCAGGGTAGGCTAGAGTAGCCATACAGTGTGTAATATTTTTGATCAATTATAGGATCATTTCAACTAAAATATCAATTATTCAGGATTCTCAATAAAACTGCAAACATTTTTGTGGTATACTGACAGAAAATTGATTGGGCATCTTGTTTTTGTTTTAGTTTTTTGATTGGTTAGCCATCATAATAAAAGTGAAAACATTTATGTCATGATCATAGTTTCATTTAGATATAATAGTAAAATGGTTATAAAAGCAATTGAATATCAAACAAGTGGATGGTACATTGAATACTAGTAGCCCTTTGTACGGGCTTGGGTATTTAATTCAACCATAATTGGAAAAAAATCAAAGTCAAGTCAATCCGACCCTCATATGATCCTGCGTTCATGCAGCATATGCATGCGCTATTAGGCACCGGGAACTATTGGTCTCATTAATTAACAAATGAGGAGAACATCAAAACGGTGTTTTCTTTGTTTATTGACTTTAATAAATGTGTGTTCTCCAGTAAATTAGGGATTTGACTATATTAAGTTTTTCCTTCTGTCCTTTGGGGTGTCAGGTTATCCTTATTGTTTTTACATTAATCAGGTAAGATACGTCAGATTTTAACCTACAGTGACCCATACAGTAATATATGTTATGGTAGAATCAACATAATTGATCACAAGAGTAAAAATTGTTTGTATAGGCAAAGCACAAGCAGTGGAGGAAGGTAATTTTTGGGCTGAAAAAATATAACATTTTCAAGAGCTAACGTTTTCTTTATTAGTGCATGGGAAAAAAAATGCAGTTGGGTAAGCATATAATTTAAAAAGACCTATGTCGTGTATACAATTAATCACAGATATTAATATAGGCTAAAGTATCATTACAGCTTGTAGTTTTAGGATAGTATAATCAGAGACATTTGTGCATATCATTAGATTAGCTTAGAAATACTAATTACTTCCTTGAACCCCATTATAGCTATAAATTGTTAATAATGCCTATCTTGTTTACAAGAGATACACAATCTAACAAAGATGTTTGAGTTATGTCTTACCAAACAAATAAACACACACATTGTAGCAAAGCAGAAACATTACAGCATTCTTGGAATGTGAAAAGAAAAGGGTCTTCTGGGGCTGTGACTCCTGTAGCAGTTACTGCTTCTACAATAGTTAGAACCTATACCTAGTTGCCACATATCTGGTAGGTAAGAAGTCTATTCCAAGAATTCCTATGCGGAAGGCGCTGACATACCTGCTTCTGAATCAGTTCCTGCCCTTTCTCGGGGGGCATATGTACCAGGTTCAGCTGTGGTGAAACCGACCGTCGAAATGGATAAATGTCACGTACATAAGTCTAAAGAAATTTAAAATTGATAAAACGTATAGGAGGCTTAATTTTCTATACAGATATTTAAAAAAATAAACAGTTTTACCCACACACAAACTGGATTTAATACTGATAATAAAAAAGGCACTCAGACAGCAAGATTTCTTATAGTAGTGCTATGATGTATGTAAGTATGCTACTTGATTGATCTTTCCATTATGTCTGCCAGCTACCTGCATGAAAGAAGTTTTTTTCACTGAGACCAGTGTGGCCAATGAAAAAAAAAGTTAATATAGACAATTCAAATAAGTTCTCATTGCCTAAAGCAATTTATTATTATTTTTATTTTTTTTAACTCTGCACTGCAGAAATTACCATTGGGAACTGATTTTTTGCCTTGGGCATCAAGACATTTCTTAGTATATTTCTCAAACACAAATCTCACATCTATTAAAACTAATGTGGAACATCAGAAAATTTAAAGTAGTACTGATAAGGTATACAATAATTTGCTTTGTGGGTGCTATTATAACCCTGCAGCTAAAGTAACACAATTTCCTAACTTTGTATTTATTTGTTTAAAATTTACTGTTTTGCTTTTGCAATCATCATTGAAAGCAGGGACTACTTGGTACCTTCTGTTGTCTTAATACATACAGTACATCTTTTAGAATCCATTCTGATTTGTGACTTCCTGTGCATTGCATTAAGGTGTTTTGTCAAGAAAGCCCATTTATTTTGAATGGGATGTCAAGACTCCAGAATGGTAAAAAATGGAAATGTAACATTCAGTCTGACACAACACAGTACAATGCATGGGGCGTATTTTTCTTCTAGTGCACTGTGACAAAGTAGACCTGGAGCTGACATACAGAAAACAGCATAGGCACAGGGGCTACATGACTGGGTGCTAAGGAGAGCCAGTCAGGAAGGGGTTAAGAAAGGAAAAAAGGGGTGGAGAACAATGGTGGGGTGATTGTTAAGGGTGGAGTTTTGTCAGAAGGGTTTAAGAGGGTCTGTGCAGGAAGGAGGGGGCACTGGTAGATGGCCTAGCTGTAGTGAGCTTATGTGTGTGTGTGGAGGGGGGGTTTAGTAGGTTTGATGTTTTGAGCGGTTGGGGTCCAGGGAAGGCAGGGTCTGGTTGATGATGGAAGGTGGTTAAAGACTCTTCAGTGGGATGGTGTACATGGTGAATGCAGGATATTGGTGTTACAACTGGTGGACAATGAGGAGTCAGTGAATTGTTGATATCTGAACCCGAGGCAAGCGGGTGCACCTAGGGGCCAAAAATATCAATCATTGGACTAATGTGGTATGGTGTTTTGTGGTGGGGTGGTGCCTCCCTGGATCTGCAACCTATCTGAGTGTTTTCTGAGTTTTGGGTAAAAAGTGAGTTTAAGTCGTTTGTATATATATATATATATATATATA
>NC_092864.1:57356856-57492044 GCF_032062135.1 Pyxicephalus adspersus
ATAAAACAGCTGTTCCAAATTATGTGTTAAGATTTATGTGTTATTTATGGGGTTCCAAGGAGGGGTGGGAGTTTGGGGGGTGGCTGGGGAGGTATTAGAAGAAACGGTGACAGAGTCTGTGCTAAACTAATGGCACTGTAATTTTCTATTGCATGATGTAAAAGTCTAAACAGACACCTAATGCAGTTTGATTTAGTTAGTTCAGCTGAAGTCCTCCAGTTTACCTTGTTATAATGAGTCAAATTCCATCGTTTGTCCATGAGGAAGTAATTGGCAGCCTGTGAATCTGCTATGTTGAAAAACTCCAGACATTCCTGAAAGAAAATAAAGAAGGAAAAATAAATTGTACAATTGTAATGATTAAAAGTAACTAGCATTCTAACTTTGTAGCTTTCTTGAAAGGATATCTGTCGAAAAAGCATGGTGCCACTGTTTCTGATCAGCTTTTGTCTGCTAACTGCTTGCCCACAATTACATTATTATAGTAGTGGGAATTCCCCACCCTCACCCCCACCCGGCACTGCAGTGCACCTCATTGCAGAAGCTGTGCGTTGTTGTCCACTACATTGAAGAAAATTGTAACTTTTGGGCCATTGCAGGTGTTATTAGTCCTTTTTCAATGAAAGACCACATCACAATGATCTGAAAAATGTTTACGGGCATTAAATTAGTTATGTAATTCCAAGTCTATTTTGCATATCTATTGCAATCTTCATTAAAAAGTAATTATGGCAAAGTGTTACAGCCTGGGAATTTTGATGAGGATTTACATTTAAAGATTGCAGTGAGTAAATATCAGCACTTATTCCTCACATATTCACACATATCATCAATTATACATTTACAAGAAACTATTTGCAGAAATGAATCATAAACTTCTTTCCCTTCCTCTTTTTTTCTTGTTTGTTAATGAAAGTATTTGCCATACCTTCAACAGTGCTTCAAATTGTGTGTCCTCATGCACTGGCAGCTGGGTAGGGATATCACATTCATTCTGACCATGAACCACTAGTGTCTTTGTTCCTGCAAATGGGAAATAAAGTTAGTCACAGAACAGTAAAACTGAAGAACATACCAGTGCTCGTAGTATCCTTACCTGGCATGGATGCTGTTACCAGTAGCTTCACCTCACATTGCTCTTTTTTCATTGTTTGCTTCAAGTCTTTAAAGAATAGACCTTCAACATATCCTACTACTTCCCACAAAAATGTAAGGGTTGCTGAAATGGCATCCATGCCCCACTCACATGGTGTGCGCACAAAGTACATAATTAGGCCCACCTGAGGAAAAAAAATATTTTTTAGGAATACAGTATGAACATATGAAATACAACATATACTAAAGTGCAACTTTAGTATGAGATAGAAATGATCTAATGCTAGGTCTTTGTCATTTCCAGAAATAGACACTCACCTCCAGTCCTACTGTGGTACCTAAGGCTCAGCTGGGATTTTTTTTTCCAGTTTTCTCTTTTCATGTTATTCTATAGACTTTTTCATACAGTATTGAAACATTATGACTTGATGTTTTAATATATTTCAAACATATATAAATGGTACTTAGGGCTCCTATTATACCGGTAGTACTAGGATTAAAGTAATACAGAAAACGTATTTCAAAGTACACCTAATATACATCTTTTGCTTACCAGATAGTTGAACAATATATGTGATGTTTGTGCAGGAAAGTCCCCAATGTTGAGAAGCAACTTTCTCAACATGTAAATTAGCTCATCCTGAAAAAAAAAATCAATCAATTAGTCTTGCATTATAATCAATTCTTTGCCTATCCCTTTCTACTGGCATTTTCTCTTCCATTATGATAACAGCCATTAGTCTTCAATTATACCTTTAAAAAATATTTCCACTCTTCCTCCCTTTCTAGCTATGGTTTGAATTAATATATACAGCAGTAACTGGCAGACTGTCTCTCTGCTATCTTAAGGCATAGTTATTTTCAGTCTGGATTTTGTTCTAATTATTTTATAGAAATTGTCTTCAAGCATGAGTATCTTACATGAGTATAAGTGTATCTTAGTCCCAAACTCTTTTCTCTCCATCTGTTGGTTTACCCCTAGGTTCTCTACTTAAATGTTTATTCTTTCCACCTACTGTATACCCATGGTCTTAGTCAGCTTTTTAAATGTTCTAATACGGTGAAAAAAGGTGACAAAAGTGCTGAATGGTAGGTCCATGTGGGGCCATGTTATGTCAGATACTGTCTCTGAGATAGAACCAGCAGTGTTATGCCTGCAGGAAACCTGTACATTTCTCTGTCTATTATTTAGAATTTCTGTTCTGGAGCAGTTTTTTCTGGGAATTTGCAAGAGCAGAATGAGGAGAATTCCCAGTTCTAGGCCCCACATCTTCCTAAGGTCCAGAAGCCTCTTTAGCCCATCCTGTTCTAGGCAGCGGATGCTGCTGGTTAGACTGGATGTGGTTCAATCTCTCTGTTGTTGCAAAGAGAAAACTTTTCTTTATGCTAGCCATTCTGTTCATTGACATTTTGTTATCATTGATACCAACCACTGCAAGATAAAGGCTTTATTTTTCCGCTGTTTTGCATAATAAAGGGCAAGGGCAGGAGCCCTAAAGTGAAGATTATGCATGGAGTTGCCTCTGTGCCATTCTACTATTTGATGCTGATCCCTTACAATGTATAACACACTTCTTCCCAACCTGCATTAATATTTAGGAAAAAATTAATTTGGTTACCCAGGCTTGTTGTTTAGGGATAATATTTGATTCCTCACTTTTTTCATCTTTAAAAATCATTCCTGTTTTTGTTGTTTTCTCATGAAACATGCACACCCATCATTAAACAGCTTGATTTTTGTGCTACCCACGCCAGTGAGCTGATATTGAGATAGCATTGTGTGTGGAATCACTTGCAAAAATCATTGTACTGTTTAACTGAGCTGTTAGCAACCCTACATAAAGTAGTCAGCTAACAAGATATGGCTAGTTTATAGGTGAGACAATATCAACGCCAGATATCAGATGCCAGTATGTCCTAGCAATAGTAATTGTAATAGTTTTTGTTAACAAACCAAACTATCAATGGAAAGAACAGCACAAAAAAGAACAATAGGTACAACAATGCAAAGTGTTCATTTTTACAATCTCTACCAGGGAAAAGAGGCAGACCTATGGTACTGTTTTTTATCTTCAGGAAAGAAAAATTATGAGACTAGTATGTCCCAGTTGCATCCTAGGATGTACTAGTCTCATAGTTTTTCTTTTCTGAAGAAGCATGTCTTGAGAAATTCTTTGGGAGATAAATGAGACCCCAATTTGCATTATGTATATTTAATAATGTTGATACATGTATTGTGATTATGTAAAGAAAGCAAACAAGGTGTGAATTGACAGAAAGTATGTGATATACTAGTGAATATCACCTGTCGGTTGCTAATGGTGAGTTTCTCTAGGAAGTGTCTCAGGACAGTGGATGGGTCTTCAATCAAACAGTTCCAGAGCACTTGTTGGGCCACTGCACTCACTAAAGAAAAAACAGAAGAAAAAAAGGAAGGGAAGTATTAGTCACGTGCCAATAATATCTAAAAATAACACTCATACTTAACAGATAAGCCTCCAAAGGCCCTGCAGCACCCAATGTACATTTTAATATACACAGTAAGTATTAAGGTGCCACCATTCAAATTACTAATCAAGGAAGCACTGGTTTCCTTCTGCAGTAATACATTAGCCCATTTAAAAGAACAATCCAAAATTCTGTCATATATGTTATATTGAATTAATGTTTTGAAATAGCAAAACTACTGGCAAGACTAGCATTGCTCATGTTTTGGAACATAGTAATGGGACAAATTAAAATAATGAAAATGTATATTCGTTGTCTTAAGAATAAGAGGAAGAATCCTGGTGGACAGAAAAAAACATTAGAATTGTTTTAAAAAAGAAGTTAGGCTGTTCAATTATCACTATGTGAGGGATTATTCACTTAACTTTACCTAAATGGATGGCTGAGGTCAGCACAGCTTTATTTAATTCTTTAAGTTAAATGATCTATACCTTGAAGATTGTGATTTTGAGGGTAAAAATTACATCAGGACTTTTACCTGCTACACCATCTTCTCGAACATCTCCATCCTCCATAAGGTGAACAATAGGAAGGACAGCAGCACAGATACAGGCTGGGAACACAGGCTGTGGTGGCTGAGACACATGATGATTTGCTGTATGTTCTGTAGCATGCTCCTCATCTGTTCAAGGTAGAAATCAGTTTCTGCATGTATTATTATGCCACCAAAGATTTATAAAGTTTAACATGACTAATGGCTAAGACTCACCTTCAGCACTGACTGCAGAGCGTATTGACCACACAGAACCACGGCGAAAAGAGTAGTTACGGTGAGATGTGCTGGATGTGCAAGATGGGCTCACTGATAGGCGGCGGGAATTCAGGTTGGTGGTTTCTTCTACTGGCAATCAAAATAAGAGAGGTGAAACCTGCTCTATCTGACCAATGATTTATAAATTGTACACAGTTGATAAATATGAACTAAAAATACCATACAATACATGGACATGTACTAAGTATATCAAAGCTAGACTGTGTACATTTGAAGTAAATACAGCTAAAACTTTTTTGAGTTTTGGAGAGAGTAGGAAGAGACAGCACCTTTTTCCCAATTAGTGAGATTCTATCACTTCTCCTCAAGGAATATAATAAATACTAGGAATATAATATATACATTCAGTTGAACTAGCTGAACTATCTTCTTAGATTTACTAAAAGTTTTTTGATTAGTGGAATAAGATAATATTTTACAAAGTAATATTTGTATTTGTATGTATGTGCATTGTTACTAATGTGTGTGTATCGTCATTATAGAATATATGAACCAGCACACCTTCCTCCTCCTGTTCTGAGTTGGGAGAACAGGTTGGTTCATAGCAAGCCTCTTGGGTGATCGGTATTGCAGTGATCAGACTGGCTTCCCTCCCCAACCTCTTTTTCTCTTCTTCCTGCTGGAGGTTCTTGAGAATATGTTCAGCCCTCTGGTGGGATCGGGACACAGCACGAGCAGAGAATGATTTCTAGAGTTAAAATATTGTAAGAGCATATTCTATTATACAAGGTTATATTATTAATCATAAACAAGGCATTTTCTCAAGAAGAGAATGAGACACTGTCTATACAAAATAGACTACAGTGCTACTTTGTATCACTTAACCACCATAACATGACTTACAAAATAGTAGATAACTGGGTGATAGTCAGTTACTTACAGACTGGTCCTCACTAATTGGGTCCTGCACGCTTCCACTACTCTGTGGAACCCAAGGTGGATCAAACATTGGTACTGATGGCATACCCAAGATGGGGGAGGGTAAAGTAAAGTTTATGCTGGGAGGTGGGATCTGAAAAGTTAGATTAATAAAAGTCATCCTTTGATTGATGCCAAATGGTAACAATACTGTTTTTTTAAACAAACAGTTTAACATTTTGAACCTTATAGATCTGTTGGGCTCCCTCTTCCATTCTAGGCCAGACTTGATATCTAAACCTCCAGAGTGTATGAAACTTTAGAATAGCATTCAGTCTTTGCCCTGTTTCTGGGTGCTGAAATTCCGATGTTAACATCTCAGAAACTGCATCTGGTACCTTGACAGCACAAAGCAGGAACATAGCAGCTGTTCAAGAGAAAAACAAAAGGATATTTAGTTTACAACATATATTGCCAACGAATAATGTTTAACATTATTAGAAAATTTTTAGATGGTAAAGTCCCAGTATCCAACCAGATTTTAAAGATATTTAGAAAAAGTCTGAATAGAATGCTAGCAATGCAATTCAAGCGTTGTAAGCACCTAATTAAAAAAAATACTTGTTAAAAATGACAGTAAGCAGCTACATTCTACAATATCACAGCACCGCCACACCCCGAAGTTCAAATTAGAAGCTTATTATATGCTTAGACCTATGGGAGTAAGATTAGCCAAGAACACAAAGAACGGAAACACAATAGGAAAAGAGTGAACAGTCCAAGGTTGCCTTATACCATTCAATCTATAACTGAAAAAGGTCACCTATAAAAAAATTTGAAGGAATTAAAGGGTATAGAATGTTTCTAGATTTTCAAGAAAAAGGTTACTGAATTCAGATTTCAACCTATTTTAAAAAATAAGTAGAATATTCCATATTTACCACTAGATGTCCTCACAATTCAACAACAGTATGTCCCTAACTAGAGATAGCGGATTTAGGACTTGTTTTTATATTTTAGCAGTTTAATTAGTTTAGCTTAAAAAGGCATATTTATAAAGTAGTGAATGTTACTTTCACAAAACTTTTACTAGTATTGAAACACATATACCAGGAAGATTCCTGCAGTGAATATTTGGTGAATGTTAGACCTACAACTATAATAATACAAACACAATCACAATACACATGTTATATTCTGACTATACAATTTCCTATTATACCTAACAACAAATATGAAGTGCAAGAGCTAGTCTGATAGAACTTAAATGGACAGAATGTTCTCATGTTCTCATTCCTTATTTAAGCAATTTTGAAGAGGAAACGAGACCTTAGCAGACACACCTAAACTCAAGGTAAAGTATGGTCTAAGTAATTTGCTATTTCAGGGAATTTGCACTATTTAATAACACAATTGAGTGTTTTGGTACTTATCTCTGTATCTATGGAAATATACAGTCTGACTGATACACTGCAACAGATAATAAATGCTGAGATAGTTAATGACAGTTGCTGTTAAAACCTAGTGATAAGATGCCCATGTTTTAGAACTGTCTAAAAGCACTGTCTCTTACCTGCTGCTCCAGCCATGTGTTCATCCACACTCAGAAGCAGCTCCCAGGCGGCTGGCTGGATGTCACCATACATTTCCTCTGTTAGGATTGGGGCTGCTTTAATCAGCAAGGACAGGGGAGCTGGGGACAAACTCATAACCTAGTTTGCACACAGAAAAGACATGCTTTACTACTAACCAAATAGATGTCAATGCTTAATGAGCCAGTAAACTTTAAAAAACAAAAAAAATATCATACTGCTTAGGCATGCCACTGACTATCAGATATTTCTCAAAACAGACACACAGGGTCTGATTTCTTAAAGCTCACCAAGCTTGGAGAGGATACACTTTCATCAGTGAACATGGGTGATCCAGAAAACCTGGAATGGATTTCCTAAAGCTATTTGTTAGCAAATGCTTTCAATCCTGGACCAGATCCATTCCAGACTTTTTTGGATCACCCAGCTTCACTGATGAAAGTGTATCTTCTCCAGTCTTGGAAAGCTTTAATAAACCAGGCTCAATGTCTTCTGTTATGCCAATACCTGATGTCAGATAACTTAGCACATATGTGGCAAACACCTTCATTGTTCAAATTCCATAAAGATTTTTCAGAAAGCTGACAAATCTCCCATTATAATATTTAGACCTTTCAATGTTGCAAGTTTACCTGTCTGAATCTTGTTTGATTGACACATTAAGCAAAGGCCAGAGGATGTACTGTAAATAATTATTATTTTCTAGGTATCCAGCCCATACAAATTGATGGTATTATGTAAATAAGTTATTGTTATTTTTACACAGTATTTATATAATGCTCACAATCTAATCTCCCTACGATAGTCGTATGTCTTTATCACATTCTAGGGACAATTTTTTTTGTGGGAAGCGAACTAACCTCACTGCATGTTTTTGGAATGTGGAAGGAAAACAGAGTACCCGAAGGAAACCCATGCAAACACAGGGAGAACCTGCAAACTCCATGCATATAGTGTCCTGGCTGAGATTTGAACCCAGGACCTAACGCAGCAAAGGCCAGAGTGCCAACCTCTGAGCCACTAAATAAAGTAATTTCTGATAATTAAGTGTTTATTATGTTAGTGATTCAAGAATAGTTTTTAAAAGTATTACATATACGCACTAGTGATTGGTTCGCTCAAGTTCTGTGTAAACATTGACCTGGTTATCTCCAAAATAAGGGCACAAAATAGCCTAAATAGTCTAAACAGTAGACTAGTAGGTGGCACTTCTGTGGTCATGGAACCACACAAATATCTGAAGGGATATAGGACTTCTTTAGTCGAGGTGTTTTTGTTAAAAACAGGATGTACTTTAGATGGAGAGACTGATTCTAATTAGCATCAGATATGAAAGCTTGAAAGTCAAAATCTGACTGGGCCCTGATGGTAAATAACTCTAGATCTTAGTGACAAAACATTGATATAAGACCCAAAGTAATATGAGACTGGATTTTTCCCTTTTTTTTATACATTCAGCATTTTATGGAAACCTTTACCTGGTGCCTTATATACTTCAACATGCCACTGTCCTTCTTTCCTTCTAGATTGGCTTCAGTAACTCTCTTCTTTAGTGATGGGGTTCGCAGGCAAGATTTATCTGAGCACTTCGGATATAAAAAAACATAATTTTTCTCACTGCTTGCTAGATTGGTTTTCTTGGATGCAAACTAATCCATACCCATAAAAGAATATTTTGAACACATTTTTTTAATAAACATTTTGGAAAATTTCTGAGACCATTTAAAAACTAAAACGATAAAAGCTGATTGAATTCAACAACTATATTCATGTGCTTAGGTTCTTCAGGGCTAATACATAAGCCTATTTATGGCAATGTTAACACCAAAATAACATTTCATGTAACGTTTTACATTTTACTCCCTCAAGTACCCTTTTCCAGTACTCTATTTAAAAATCTTCATATTACTATAAATGCTCAGTCTCCCAGCTTATTAACTGCTAAGAAAAAATATCATCCACCTACAGCAGTGTTTCTCAACAAGAGTTCTGTAGAAGCCTAGGGTTTCTCCAGGGGTTGCTGGGGGTCCTTGAGCCATGAGCAATTTGGACGGCGCAGGTCAGGTACCACTTACATCAATTATCTTTTTGGGTGACATTCTTCCCAATGGGCAGCATTGTAGGAAGCATTCTTCTTACTAACCACCATACTAATTTACTGTGAGCTGAGGATATGGTAACTATAGCAGGGGTTCCCCGAAGACCTGGGAGTTATTTTCAAGGGTTTCCTCATGTTAAAAAGGTTGAGAAACACTGATCTAGAGAGTGTATTATTTTCAGTTTACTGATTTGACTTTACTGATAAATGTACAAGAAAACTAATAGTAGGGCACAACCACTGTACGGTTCTTCTAAACCAAAAAATCTGAGCAGACATATGTAAGAATCAAGTACGGTTAGTCACAACCTAATTCAGAAACAAGGCTTTATAACCTTACTTACCCTGATTATGGAAGATTATTTGCTTACAGTTTAATGTTTTTACAGGTACAAAGAAAAAATACTTTAAAGTGTCTATACTTTAAACAATAAATATCTTTAAAGTATCTAAAACCTTCAGTTTTAGTTTTATAATGAGTGATAAAGGTTTTGATAACTTTTAAAGTTGACACCTGGGGATAATATTGTTATCATTTAGAACTGTCAACATATTTGATATATATTGTTATCTCTTCTGGTAACTATGTGAAAAGACACTATAAAACTTTCAGTGGGCAGTTCCAACAAAATCTTACAAACAATAATTTATGGCAGCAGGTTGTCAATGCAGTATGTACATTACATGCATTACCCATTTAGGCTTAATTTAAAGCATACTACTACTATATAGATATATTTTAAATATCAGCCAATAGGATATTTCTGCACATATCTATAGTAGTTTTCACTACATCCTTCTTTGTCCTAATGACAAGCGAAGTTCCAACACTGATTTCAGGCAGTGTCAGAGCTTGCCTGCAGTTTTTTTTAAGTGACTTATCATCCCTACAATTGTCTTTATATTGACTTCATTAGGTCTGATACTTGTTACGTTAGATTAGGTAAAATTTAGACATGACCCTAAATTTGCTCTGAAAGATTAATTCACTTTACATGCAAGCACTGCTCTACCAATTTACATGCATTTGCCCTTTTATAAGAATGGCTGATTTATTTATAAATATTATTTTCCTTATCTAGTGTTTACAAACTGATTCTGCAGACATGCAGTTATATACACATACCTCTTTAACTTTTTTGCCTCTTAGACCAGAGCCACAACCCAGGTTATCCTCTTTGAGTGAATCTATTGTGTCTCCATAGAGCAACTTGAGAGCTCTGACCAGCCGAGCACAAGAACGACTATGATGAAGATAACAATGTGGGTGGCAATAGTCCACATGGGTGCAAATAAAGCTTTGTTGATTGCATAAAAGGATCATAACCTAACAAGTAGAAAGAAGACATGACTATTACAAAACCAATGTAAAACACAATTTTGGGCTACTATACTCAGTTCAAGAGAAACATATTGTTGTTTAGCACATATTTTCATTCATTAGGATGTTCACCAAATAAAAGTGTTAGAAAAATGCTTCACGGTATAGGTTGAATATTTACAAACAACCGAATGAGTAAAATCAGTGACTTTTCTGCTGTACTTGGGTGGCTCCAGACAAAATTTATAATAGAGCTGCTCCCTTTTCCTTCTTGAGAAATACCATCATACTCTGTGACAACAACATCATTAGTTGATAATTTAGTAATTTATTGTTTTTCCCTTTAAACCTACTCAAAATATATTAGTTCTGTGTTCTCTCCAATCCTCTGTAACCCGACTTAGTATAACTACTCAAAAGTTCTAAAAAGTGTACTTCCTGAGTGTAAAAAAATCTTTAATTTATCAGCATATGCTTGGTGGAATTGTCAGTCAAATTCAAACTTCCATGGAAGGGGTCATATCTGATGGTGGAAACTTCTCAGTACCAACCAGCTTTCTATATGTAGACACAAAGTAAAGAGACTGTGTACAGTATAGAGTACTACAATGTAAGAAGCATTCTTCCTACATGCTAATATACTGTTAGCTGAGTATATATTGGTGTAGCAGGGGTTCCCCAAAGACCTGACATTTTTTTCATGGGTTCATGGGTAAAGAAAAGCTATTCTAACCTTTCTAGCTTGATGCCTAACCCTAACCCAAAAAAAGCCGGCTTTAGATAGACTCGTCTTTCAAATGTTCTGCAGTGTTTAGTTTTGACTAGGGTGTATTTTTTTTAAACATAAACTTTATGGTTGACAAATATGAAATATGGACATGTAACTTTACAGCAATTATGAAAACCAGTTAACATACACAATTAAGATACATGGGAAGAAAAACAATAGGGTGTATTTTTAAATTTTACATTTCTGTTTATAGCACTCATTTTTTTAAGTGTTATTAATGTCATACTAATGTCAGCCTGTCTATAGTGTATTGCATGATGCATGTATGTCCATAGTGTATGCAAGCGATGTAATAGTAAATTGTAAAAAGAAATGGGTAAAAATAAAACATGTGGACGAAAATAACTTTAATAATGCTTCAATGCCACAATCTCTGGTTCTTAATTATCATGACAAATAATTTTGTTTTCTCTTTAAGTTTTTAATCCACATTAAAGCTGAACTCCAGGCAAACAGCTAAATGTTCAGAATATGTACATATGAGGAAGCTATTCTTCCTGGTAAAGAATCGGCATTACTGTTTACTCATTCCTGATTTTTCTTTGCTGCAGTCAAAGTGAAAGTTAACTCATTAACGGGGGTTAACTTTTGCCATAATCAGCAAGTATGCACTACAACCTAGCTGAATATGACGCACAGTAACAATGGGTCTAGGATCCCGTCACCACTGCATCCCCTCTGCAGAGGACATCTCCACTGTAAACTTTGTTGGGTCTAACCATGATTCCTTTTTGATAGCCACTGATGTTGTAATTCCTGCACATGCACAGGAATTACATTTTGTCCACCTTCTAGTTCTATTCCCAGTAGTGCCAAGAATACAGCCTGGTTCTAGACTGCATGGTGCATGTGCTTTAAAGTACACAGGGCTTGATTTATTAAAGCTCTGTAAGCTTTACTCACAACGTTGCTAATGGAAGCCTTGTGGTCATAATATAAAACTTTTCCCTCTATTGGTCGCAAAAGAGACACAAAGATCTTGCTCCCAGCTGGCAAAAAAAAGCAGGAGCGTCAGGCTAATAAGCTAAAATGCTAAAATACTGTTAGTTGGAGCAGTAGGCTATCCTGGATTGGTTGTGCTTGGTTACAGAGCTTGATTGCTCAAGCAGAAAATACACACACTGGGCCTGACTTTTTAAAGCTCTCCAGGCTTAGAGAGGATACACTTTAACCAGTGAACCTGGGGGATCCAGCAAACCTGTAAGTAATTTGTTAGTAAATGTTTTCAATCCAGGACTTGATCCATTCCAGGTTTTTTGGATCACTCAGGTTTACTGATAAAAGTGTATCCTCCCCAGTCATATAATGCATTATTAAATCAGGCCCACAGAGACGAAAAGTCACAAGGAGCTGGGGAAAACGTTGCATGCCTCTTCTGCCAAAAAACCTTTACCTCCTGGTGACTTTTTGAGTGAGTTTACATCGAATAGCAGTTGCAGGTCTTGTTCTTTTCTGCAGAATGGAACAAGAAAAGCAGCAGACTGAAGAGATTTCTTCCTCATCCTGCTCTCTCCCCAAATTACAAAATTCACAATACACAATTGTGCTGCTTTTACTTCATTTTAGTTTGTGTTCTCCTGTACAGAGATTGGAAGATGCCAATACCAAGTAAAAGGTGGGTACTTACGCTGCCTGCATACATAAAAATATGTATTTATAGTTTAATACTGAATACAAAGCTGCATTAATACGTGTCTTTTATATCTGACTGTAGTTCAGCTTTAAAATTGTTTCAGACTACCAGCATTGTTGTTTAATGTGGTACTCCTTGCTGTACAAACCAACATTCTTACACATGTACTTTTTAAGTCCTGTGCTTTACTTTTACTACTTACGTGCAACCAAGACATGTTACGGTGATAGCTTTCTTCAGTGCCAATGTTGCCTCCATCTGGCTCAATACTGGGTTCACTAGTGCTCCATGGACTCCCTTCTTCTCAGAGACAAACATTAAATAAGCCAAGAGTTCACACAACCTAAATATATCTTTGGAGTATATGTATCAGCTGGCCCAGCCATGCACAGATGATTTCACAACAAAGCAACACAACACATCTACCCAACTCCCACCCCGTCTAATCACTAGCTGGGTTGGCAAAGACAAGCACATCTATGGGCACATGTCCCCTTTTTTTCAAAGGGGTGGGACAAAAAAGTGGAGAACAAATTCCCTGCATCTTGTTGATGCTGCAGACCAAACAATTGATCTGCAAATTTTATATATATTATAGCACTATTAAAAGTATTTAGCTGCATTAAAAAGACAATATTACCTAGATATAAATTTAGGTTACTATGTGATATATGTGATAAATTTATATCTAATAATAAATATTTACTTTATGTTATCCTGTGGTGTGTAACATGAAAATGTATAGAAAAAAAAAATTAGGGAGTAAAATGTATCTTAGCTATTTGTTGGGTGCAATCCTTTATAGAAGTTTTATCCAATAGTGTTTTATATACATCTAGTATTTATGCCAGATGTTGTTGTTTTCCTTCGTTTTGATATATCGGCACCAATTGGAAGAGTTGCATTCCTCTGCCTTGGTAACTTAGGAAACATTTATTAAACTTTTGGTGTAGGTGGAAATTTTGAGTTTGTGTCAAACAAAGGTAATCGTTTTTTTTTTTTTTTTTTATAGATGTGAGGCTCCTTTTTAAGTAGAGGAAAATTAAAAAAAAAGTTAAAATCTAAACATTTATACCAAATGATACTTTCTTTGAAAAAAACTGCCTATGTGTAGTCCTCTCTGCCATACCTCCCCTTAGAAAGCTTCTCACTGCATTACCTATATCAGTTACAGTGTCCCTGCTCTGTGACAGCTGGATGTCCTCATTCTCGGACCCTGAGTCCTGCCGTGTAAGTTTGGTGCTCTTTAGGCTGCCGGCCCGGCGAATGCTGGACAGGGAGCCCCCTTTCTTCACCCGGAAACTGCGGGTTCCTTTTATCTGGAGCAGGCGGGAGCCTCCTATTCTGATCTTCCTGGGAACTGCATTAAAAGAACACAAGAGGAATTGTTCCCTCCTCTCTGATTGTTTGTTAACACATCTCACTAGATTGCCTTCTTTTGTACAAATTCATTGGTTTCAACTATTTCTTTATTCAAAGTCAGAACTAATGACGGCCTTTAGATATGATAACCAGCTTTTAAGTAACAACAAAAAATATAAATTGAGAACCTTACACAATCTATTCTATGAAATTAAGTATAACTAACAGACTATGATTGGATTCACAGTAAGCACAATGTATAATTTAATTTCCTTAAAGTGTATGTATAGGTAGAACTTTTATTTTAGTTTTGAAATGAGTAAGGAAAGATTAAATCCCTATTAGACTAATTGCTGTCTGTGTGCCATTGGGAAGAATTCCTTTCATTTTCTGCCATGGAAAAACAACAGGAATTAAGAGAAAATCTACCTAATTTAAAGTCAGTGGAATTCCCTTTCTAGACATTTTTCACCAGAATAGGTGTTTCCTTTGGATAATTTACCCTCACCTTTTTTGACAACTAAAAATTTTGAATTTCCCATCTCTTTCTGTCATGTGGACAAAAAGAAATGTTAATCTTAGCTGAGATCTCTTCATTATTATCTTTTTAAGGCTGAGTTTACACAGTCTGTTTCCCCAGCGTTTAACCTAAGGCTTTAAAAGCCCTTGTTTGCCTTTAAACCACTGGAAAATGTCTATGCTGCGGTTTGCCACGTTTTACCGCGATTACGTTTTCAAGCATTTATAAACACAGGAAAACGCTTCTATTGAAGTCAATTGACGTGTTTACCTGCATTAACCCAACGTTTTAATTTTAAAACATTGCAAGGAGCGATATCTATAACACTCAAAAACATGCCTTAAGGAAACACCCTAGGCTAGAGTAGCCCATGGGAATGCATGGGTATTTCAAACATGGGCTTTTAAAGCCTCAGGTTAAACGCTGGGGAAACAGTCCGTGTAGACCCAGCCTAATTGAATTATGGAACATGTACATATCTTCATTAACTGATTTAGAAAAGTTAGTGATTGATTTTTATCAATTACTAAGAATCAACTCTAGAGAATCAATTATGCATGCACTGTTATAGTATATTTGATTTTCAATAAACCATAAACATTCATATTGAAAAGTAAATCAAATTTAAACTTAGTAGAAATAAAGTTGTTTACTTTATAACTAGCTTTAGGGCCATGTTACAGACCAAAATATAAAGAGTAAAGAAATCCCCCCGCCATGCTCATAGCAATGCAGACCAGTATAAAACTGTTTAGTAGAAAAAAAACATGATACATTTCAGACCAAAAAAGGGTCAGTTGAAAAAGATAAAGGGACATAGTGATTTGTGTTTCTCAAAAAAGGTAGGGACATGTTAAAATTCCACTCTCTAAAACAGGCAAACTACAGAAGACACAGGGCTGCCCTGAAGTAAGAGTTTCTGCAGCAACATAAGAATATGTACAGACACTATTGGCTGTCATATAGGAATCTGCGGTTCCTTCTGTTAGCTTTGATATTTTGCACTGGCCAAAGGTTTGCTTTAAAGATTGTTTCTAATATGTGCAAAGTAAAAGAACATACATATAATGAAAAGAAGACATATTTAATAACTATATTGTTATTCATTCATCAAACATATTTTCTTGTATTGTAACTGAGTTCTTTGAAATAATAGATTAAAATTTTAAAAAACATAGGTCTTTGTGTTAGTGTAACTTCATTAGATAAAGCATTTGAATTGGTTCTCCTTCTTAGTAAATAAAAGTAAACACACGCACAGTATATCACATTGCTATTTATACCATTGTTATCCTTCCACCAAACTTTGACTAAATATTATTGGAATTTTAAAGGGAAATATTCCAAATACCATTAGATTTTCATAGAATGTGTAAACTATTTATTTCATTTACTGCTGATCTGAATTGTAATTGTAAATTTAAAAATATTATATACAAAATCATTTTTAAAACCCAGACTTTGATATTCATATTTTTTTTCATCATCATAATGTTAGATAACAATGCACCAGCTATTTATACTTCAGAAATTAAGATATGTGAGATAATCTATTTTTACCAGCTTTTACGAAAACAGTCATGATAGGGATTTAGGAGCAGCTGGTAAAGTTTTTGAAGATTTGAGTATGTTATACCTAACCTTTCCTCACACATTTATGAGTTAATGATATGAGGCTTATCGAGTGTTCCTACACTCAACTAGCTATATGCTTGTTCAGGAGTTCAATAAATAGAAAACCATGGCAAAAGATGTTAGCCCCAGTGCCCACATCTATGAAAACAAGTGAGCAATTCCCACTCTCATATTTCTATGCTTACAGGGTGCCTTTATTGTTGCTTAAAAAAAACAAATCTAGTCCAAAGTCCAAAAGTCCAAAAAACAAATCTTCAACAAATCAAGCTACAATTAATATAGCTTGATAGGACCTTTGAATGTATCATGCTTGGGTCCATTGAGCTAGGTGAAACATACATTAGATGATTGTCGCTCTAGATGATCTAGCAAGTTCAGTGGTCCCCTTATGTTGTACATTAATCCATACTGGTAGGCCAATGAACGACCGCTGTACTTTACTATGGCAAAAGACACAGGAGGGTGCCCCTCTTTATAGAACTGAGCAGTGTTATGAGTACAAAGCTTGTCTATTGGAATGCCGAAGAGATGATCAGGAAAAATTGCTTGCTTGGTATTAGATTGTTAACCATTTTAGGGGACATCTACTGACATGACTATGGACTTTGTCAGCGCTATATAAAAACTGGATATTAATAATAATAATTGTAAAAAAAAAAAATAATAATTTTTTTAAAAATATATATAATTAAAAATATTCTATATTTTTTATAGGAACACAATAGTTTGCTTTTGGTCATAATTTTGCAGCCACATTTAATCAGAGATAATAAAAATATCTGTACTAAGCTTAGGCAAAACAATATTAAAAGATTTATTATGTTCTAAAGAAGGGGAATTTCCTTAATAAAGGAAATGTAATATTTTGATTAGATGTGGTATGAGTAAACCAGAAAATTTTTAATAATATAAGGTATAAAACTGATCTTGACCAAGGACTCCCCCCAACCTGAGGAGTTTGACTATGCCCAAAATTTCTTCAGATGTAAACCCCCAATCAAGGAAACCTGCATGTAATTTGTCAAGAATAGGTTATTTGTTTCTATTTTATTTATGTTTTTTGTTTCAACATTAAAATACAATTAGTGCACAGTATTACTGTTTGAAAATATAGGCTAGTTCTCATCTCTAACATCTTACTACTGATTACTATACTACCATTACTGGGATATGTTAAATATAGCAAGTTTGAAAGTTCTGACTAAGTGTGTATGTATTACTGTGTGAGCGTGTCCTTTAGTTATTTTTACATACAGTTTTTACATTGAATTTAATTGAGGAAGAATAACATGCGTCTTGTGATATATAAAAATGAAGACAGTTTTTTCTGATTTTATATGTTCATCTTTACTTCACTTTTCCCAAAGTAATTGATAATTCAAAGTATACAGAAGCAAATTATTAGCCACTATATAGCGCCAACATATTATGCAGCGCTTTACATGATTTATTGTCATATCACTAACTGCCCCTCAAAGGGGCTGACAATCTAATGTCTCTACCATAGTCATATGTCAAACAATGTAGGGCAGTTTTTAAGGGAAAGCCAAAAAATTTAACTGCATGTTTTTGGAGATGTGGGAGGAAACCCACGCAGACACAAGATCATACAAACTCCTTTCAGATGGAGTCCTGGCTGGGATTTGAACCTGTGATCTAGTGCTGTAAAGGCAAGAGTACTATTCACTGAGCAAACCATGCTACCAGCATATGGTTGACTTCATGGGGCGATTCTGGTGCTTGGTTTTGTTGTCTCATTCAACAAGATAAATGGGGAAAATACTCTTTCTCATTGATGCCATGCTGATTCTTATTGCCTTTTGAGTTTCCTAGTTAGTTAGCTAGGTAGTTGCTAGCTATTGCTCTTTCTCCAGGTCTGTGCTTCATTTGAAAATCAAAAAGAAATGTTTTTGTATATCAAAGCCAATAAATACCTTTAATATCAGTCTTGCACCCAATAGTGCCCTCATTCTAATGTCCCTACCAAACCTTCACACACAGGCCAGTCTATCAGTATGTTTTGGTTTATGTAAAGAAAATCATGCAGAAATGAAATACATACATTTCTAAGCCAGTTGTGTCCTAGGCGGGATCCAGACTTTGGACTACAAAGTGAAGAGGCTAACTAGTTAGCAACTATGAAAGATCATAGTGATTCACAATGGTGGTAAATCGTCATTCTTCATTTGTTTTTACTATTCCTATACAATATGTCACATATCTTAATTTCTGTCAAAGTCTGTAAATAGTTTGGAATATCTTTTATTATTACAGGTTCCTACAAGTGTTTTAACACATATAGTTGTAGAACCAGCTTAAAAAGGTATGACTTAAAGGCATAGCAGTTATACAATTTTTAAGTTAATAGAGTGAAGGAATTTGATGAAAGGAAGACAAGTATGTTGTATAAATGTTACATGTAATTATCAGCTGCTTAGTAAACGTTTCAATTTTTCATTACTGAAGGGATAATGAAGGCTATACAACAACATTATTATACATTTTTATTAAGCCTTCAAAATCTATTCTGCTATGAAAAAAATAAAGTATAAAAAGTTTAAACAGCCAGCCTCTATCACACGTAATGCAGTATGATATACAAAAGTTAAAAAGAAAAAATTCAAAAATGGGCTTGATTGAAGACACCACGGGATAAAAAAATTAAAAATAAAATGACACCACCTAAAATTCACAAAAAAGTGTCACAAAAACATATTTAGATATATTTGTACGTGCTCTGACCTCCGCTGTTACACTTTTCTAGAGTGTTTTATTCTTAGCCTAAATATTTATTAACAATAAACAGATTGCATTGGATGGGATTTTTAAGTGGCAAAAGCGGATAATATATTTTTAGATATTTCATAATAATAGTTTACTTTTGGAGGCCAGAGAGGTCGAAAATGAAGTAATTCAATTTAACAAGCAATGGAGTTTGTGATAAGCCTTTTGGCATTGCAAAACCATTATATAATTCAATAACATAAAACTGTCCTATCTTGTAAACACAAGCCCCTTGTTCATATATGGTGAAACAGGAAATGTAAGCCTAAATAAATAAACTAAATAGCAACCTACAAATGATTATTTACACAGTCTGATGTCAATGTCTGGCATTAGTACCTAATATACTAGAATGATAGAGGGCATTATAGGTTTTTGATTTCTAAAACATATTTAGAAATCTTTTAGTGCATTTCGTTATAACATTGTATCAAAACACTCATTTCTTTAAGAGTCTCTGTCACAAGCTCTAGCTTTTTATTTTATCAAGCAGTAATGTTTATTTGTTCTTTATTTTTTTGATGTGCAACCCCTTTAAACTTAAGTCCCCAGAGCTGTCAGGACTGAATGATGGCAAAGCTTTTTACAGCTATATACAAGTAGCTCCCACTGCCAGCCTTGGCGCCATCATTATTAACGGGAAACTTTGCTTAGGTACTTTAGAGCTTTGAGTCAAAGGGGCTGCACTTCCCTGCAGTGCTTAGGTTGAGATTGGAACAAATGTGTAATTAGATGAAAAGATTACTGTTACCTTGCAACCCTAACATTTCTGGACAGAGTTTTTTCATAACCAGTAAGCTCCATACAAATGCATGTTAATGATTATTGCTTTCATGATCATTTCCACTGATGAATGAACGGGTACTGTACACACAATGCCATTCTGTTAAATCGAGTGGGGAAGACAAGTGAATGGCACCCCACTGTGCTCTCCTTCATAGGAGTGCACCGTGGCTGTTCTTGATTGATTGTTCATCAATCCATCAAATCGTGGGACCACTAGCTGAGCCAAAGTCAAATGTTTGCCGGAGATGATGTGTGTACAAAGCTTTAGGCTTACTACTACAAAGTTCTGCTGTAAGTGTCAATGAAAGGCTGCCGAAAGATAGTGGTGAAGGAAGTCATCAGTTAGGATTTAGCTCCTAAAAGTATCTGTTATTACCTTTGCAAGGGTTGAAAATAATAAAAGATACATGGATTAGATGTGTTACTTTTGCTTTAAAAAATATATATATATAAAAAAAAAGTTAGACCTGGTGACAGGATCTCTTAAAGTGCCATGTTGTAACAAATGGTTACTGTTTTTTTTAAATCACTGTTTCTATAGTGTTACTAGCTGCTGTTATTCATAGCATATAGAGCTACAAAATAAAGAGTGAATAGGAACTTATAAATCATTGCAAATAATGCCCCAGTGTTTATTCTATGCAGTAATTTTAGATGGGACAAATTGATAAGAAATGTCTTTATTACCTATATATTTTTTTACCTTACTGACCAAACCTTGCTATTATATAAACAATGTAAAATTAAAATAGCATTGGATTTTGTAAGTAGCATATCAAATCCTTGAGACAATAAGAGGTAAAGTGGGTATAGGCATTGTTGTATATAGAAATATTTCATTTAAATAAAACTACAAATTACCAACACTATGGGCATTTTGTAATTGTTTCCTGCTTTCTCAGACCTGATAGACTATTTACAAACAACAAATAAATTCACATGGACGACAACCAATAAACATTGTGGAATGTGTAAAAGTTTTACTTTAGTTGTTCACATTTCCATACCTTTCTTTTCCTCACATCCTGTGTCTGACTTCAAGGTGTGGCTGCTACTGTGAAGGGAGTCTTTAGAATCTTCGTTCTCATCAAGGATCCCAGCAAAACTTATTTTCCTTTCATACCTGTGCCGGTCCATCTCTGGATCCAGGCGAAGTCGACAAGTCTCCAGATCCTTATGCAGAGTCGTAAACAGAGACGGGAAAGTGTTACACGTCTGACTTTATTTAGTTTACTATTTAGTATTCAAATTTTAAATTAAGTACTCATAAGCCAACCACTTTGCAACCCGTTATTCACATACTGTACATACACTAATTTGTGCAAAATGTCAATAATACTAATACACAAAATATTGTGACACAGTGTAGGTCTGATTTGGATTTCAAATTGGGATTCCATTAGTTAGGAAGATAAAACTTATTTATACTTGTAATAAGACCTAGGGGAGGATAACTTCTATTTTAGATGCAGTTCATGGAGAAATTCTGAAAATTCCCATGTGAAAAATATTTGAGATTTTTAAGAATATTCACAGCCAAAACTGTAAATATCTCTTGAGTGGCAAATTTATGAAGTATGCTTTAGGTGTTGCATTAATTACACATAGCACTGCTTACAAAAAAACAACATTTATATACCATAATAAGCCCTTCAGCCAGAGAAGAACATTTAGGAAAAAGTCATAAAGACAGTGTGGTCTGGAGATGTATCACTAAGTGACGTGAATCCCCTCTCCTCCAGTCACTTCTATAGAGTTCTATCTCTAATATATCACATGTACAAGCTGCTTGCAATTAAAGAATGGGCCATTAAATGCAAGCTGTGGTGTAAAGTAACCTAGTGGTGTATAATGAATAGTTATATATGCACGCCTAACTATGTGAAGCCACTAAATCACCAGGGACAATTACTAAAACATCATTGTACAAAGCTCCTTGACTGGAATAATGAAAAAAATAAGCAGGTGTGCAATATGAAATACACTCTAACTTTGCATTATAGAACAATATTCTGTTACACAATATATTAAACACAAACACCTTGTAATTAAAACAAAATATATTCATTCACCATTGTGTGTGCTAAGCATCGATTTGGCTTTTTCATCCCTTAAGTCTTTTTTTGCTATATTATATATACATTTTGAATGATCTAACAATGTCAATATACAGTTTTTTAGAAAAAAAAATTAGATTAGAATATATTGTTGCACTTGACATACCACAAGAGGCTCAGCCCTAGGCCTGGGCAGGCATGGGAATGTTTCCCTTAAGAAAGTGGTGATCTCCAGGAGCAGCTGACAAGCAGACATCTTCAGAGCGAAAGGACAGCCACACTTTGTAGGGTTTACTGAACCTATAAATTGATATTTTTGGTAAGGGGAGAAGTGGATGCCTAGAAATGTATCATTATGAGCCTGACATAACCAGACATTCAACACCAGAGATCAGTCATTGTGAGTTGGAAAAATATTGGTCTTCAGAATTAAGGGTATTAGTCCCAAATATTGTACCTTTTGCATTTTTTAATACTCTTTTATTTTGATTAGGGAGTCCAAATACACACAACTGTATGCCATATATTTCAGTAAAAAAAATCCTGGCTGTTCTATTTAAGAACACAATAACAGTCAGACAACTGTAGAGTAGACTGTGTACAAAAAAACCTAATGAGCAGCGCTTAATTTGCACTGTATTGTGCTCGACAGTACATTTTCAAGATGCCTGTGCATGGACAGTGGTCTGCCTACAGGGGTACAAGGAAAGCTACAAACAGAAATAACACAGTAAAGCACAGTTTACAGAGAACACTGAAGCATGTAGGCAACACATCATGTTCTAAAATTTACTGGTTAAGATAATGCAATAGAAGATGACAGGAGAACTGAGTTAAATGTCGCATCGGGCAGCAAACCTCAGTTCTCATGTATGTAGCAGGTTTAGCTAACGCTTTAAGATTGTTTCCACAGACTGCCTGAGCTGGATTAAACTTAATTAAACTAAACCTGAATTTGTTTAAAAGGTTTATACTGCCGCATTCACCTCAAGACTCTGCTATTACATGTACAGTATAAACCAGAAAATGTATGTTCTATGTTACAAGTCAGTTTAGTTTGAGTTTGCTACCGGGGCTTTCCCTTCCTTGCACTGATAAGACCTGACCACTGTGACCCTCATATTCAGTTCTCAGAATACCCTTGACCCTAACCCTAAAGCAGTGTTACAATAATAACAATAATCAGGGAGGGGCACAGAAGACTTGTTTAAGCTAAAAAACTTGATTTACTTTAAGCATGCATTAAAATTGATGTATAGCAGAACTATACTTCAAACAAAGTGAAGGGAAATATTGTAGAAGGAAAAGGGCGAAGATTCAGGCACCAACAATGAAAAGAGGAGAGTGTTGTTAAAAATTTGTGCACAGGCAGGTAAGTTTATTCTAGTTTTGTAATTTTGTTTAAATGCATTTTATTGTTTTAATGAGCCTGATATACACTTTTATTTATGAACCTGGATGATCCAGCAAACCTAGAATGGATCAAAAGTCATTTGGTATTTGTCAGCAAGTGTTTTCAAACCTGGACCAGATCCATTCAAGGGTTGCTGGATCATCCAGATTCACTGATGAAAGTGTATCTTCTCCAGCCTTGGAAAGTTTAAATAAATCAGGCCCAATGGCTCATTCCTGACAGCTACTTATCTATTGTCCTATAATACAGGTTTAGTGGTCAGTAATTTTTTTTATGTTTAACTCTGCTTTAAAATATTCTAGAACACCAATGTTCTTAAATATTGTTTCCTGCCTGTATGAGATTTTTTGTCTGCTTAATCCCAATATACCTGGGTTCTCTGTTGACTTTAGAAATATAGTCTGATTAACCATTTAAGGTACTTGTTCTGGGAGTCTCTTCCTAGAAAATAATAATGGTTTTGCAAATCTTTTGAAAGAGAGAGTAAATGGTCACTTTAGTTATGCTTTATTGGTGACTGGTGACTTGAATGATGAATGATTTCTGGTGGGTTGAAGTGTCTGCTCCGCCATTCAATCCTAAGCTTTATATTAGATTTCAGCTATTAAATGTATGGATTTGATTTAATATCTCCACATGATCTTAGAATTTACGCCACATGGAGGATTAAATCTGCATCTGCTTTCTTGCTATATGATCTACAGGGGTCGCTCACTGGATTGACCACTGTGCTACTGTTGCACATCAAACTTGTGCAGTTTTTCATTTGTGAAACTATGAGGAGGCAAAGATGTAGAGAATGAAGATGTGACAAAAAAGAAAAGAAAAAGGCAACCTGAAAAAATAAAATAAAGTCAAATGGTGAAATTAGAATTGATACCAAATAATGAGAGGGGAGTATGACACTGCAGACATTGAACATTTACAAATATATTTACATTATTTAGTGGGCACCAGGACAATATCTGCACAATTATGGGTATTTAATAATATTTCTTTCTCAAATGTAAATATATTGATGTTCATACAAACCATAATTGAGCAGTCTCAGATATGTCCTGAAAGTTTAAAACATGTTGAGAAACTGCCTTATAAACATTAAAACAGATTTTGTTTCTAAGACTGCCTAATACTTTTGTACCATGATTGATTCGTGACCATTCCTAAGATGAGGGCTTTCTGAATTTAGGATTTGCCCTTTTCTTCGCATGAATAATAATGCCGGGTACCATCTGGGACTGTTTTCGGTTTTGTATTTAAGAATGGGCTATAATACTCATAATACTTCTCACATATAAACAACAATTACAGTATGTTCTAAATTCAAATCTATGCTGGGAAAATGATTTCTTAAATCTGTTTTGTGAGTCCCATAACTTGGGTTTTAAAAATATATTGTTTTGTAGTGTATAAATGTATGTTTAGAGTCTTTAGGATGCTTGGTTGGTAAAATTGTGGCTAATCTGGACATATACTAACTTTGGGTACTGCAGTGTTAGTAATATTTAAAGGTAATATATTATCACTATTTTTTTATAGTACATTTAGTATGGATAATTATTTAAAGACGGTTGTATCTTGTTTTAGTACAAAACACTTCATGTAGGGATGGAAAATCCAAAAAACATTCCCACAGTCATTGCAAGGCCTAATTTAAATTTAAAAGAATTGTGAGCATGCAAGTGTATTATTGTAGAAGGAACATGCAATGTCCCTTCAGCAATAAAATAAACTTACTTGCCTTTTTGCAATCTCTTCTTCATTGTACGTTCCCGGCTTAGCTGGCTACCAGGAATGAATGAACATCTGCATGCATGTGCTAAATTGCATCATTCCAGCCTTGCCAATCAAGATGGCCAAAGATCCAAAACCTGAAACAGGACCGGGGGAAGATGACAGCACCTGCTATGCAGCAAGGAGAGGTGAGTGTACCTAAATAAAAAAAACTGCAATCAGGCAGGTAAGTTTATTTTATTGCAAAAGGGACATTGCCTTTATCTTCTGAAAGAACCTACCTGATCACAGTTTTTTACCATATATGTTTAGTTCCTCTTTAATATGTATCAAGGCCCAACTTTAGCTAATTTTCGATTATTTATTCTATTTTTGATTTGGGCAGAGCCTAAAGTCTCCACAAAGTTTTTTAGGGTCTCCACTGGGGTAGATCTGCCCTCACTCCCCGTCTCTGGGATAGCCTATCTTAGGCTTTCACCTGAAAATTACCAAGGTTGTCAGGCTTTTACACACTAATAAAAGATTTGGAGTTATTGATTCTGCGTCCTCCTTGTGAGATTTTCCTTTGTGAGATTTGTCTTTACTGATGAGAAGCGGAGAAGAAGGGGAAGTCTCCCCAACATGTACAGAGATAGCATTAAAATGTGACAGATGTTCTACCCTTAACTACTATATGGCTGGTATCAGGTACTTGTCCTGTATTAACTGTACAGAAGTTAGGTACAATGGCCTACATGAACAGAACTTTATTCTCTGCTATCTATACTGGTGCATATAAAAATGAACAGAAGCATGATTTTGTGCATACTCTGGTATCCTACACTATTCTGTATCATACCATTAGAGGAATACTATTAGATATTTTACTTTTAAGAACCAATTAAGATAGGCAGAACTCTTAACATGTTTCAATAAGGTGCATGCAAAACCAGTAATCAGCATATACGATGCATGCAGTATATTATAGCTAGAAAAAGAAAGCAATGTTAATCATTCAGAAACATGCAACCAGAGGAAAAAAACAAGGCAGGATGATTTGTTCATCACGTTGCCTATTTTCAATAGTGCAAAAAAAACTCTAAATTTTATAAAGTATGCAAATGTATATTTTGCAAAATACATTGTGATATTTGGATTAAAAATCAGAAAAATCAATTATACTTTAAAAAAAATCAATTATACATTATTATTTTCTTAGATTAGTTCTGGTTGCACATCTGACATTACAAATATTCCCACATACACATGATTAAAAAACATAAAAAGCTTTTACATGGACAACATAACCAGCATAGAATGGTCACTTTAACTTGAACAAAATTGAATAGTTTTGTCACACAGATATGCTGAATAGATAGATAAATGTTTTAGGTCTTTATGCATGATCCAGATGTCTGTTTATCTGATTGTCTAGCTCTCAGTAAAAGTTAATGCTATTAAGTTCTGAAATATCTTTTACTTTTGAAACATGAACTGTACAGCATACTGACTAAATAGTTCATGTTAAGTGACCCAATGAGAAATATTACATTTAATGTTTACTTAAAGCCCCCATATTTGTCTGGGTAACAATTGTCACTAGACAGGTGTTATTATAGGAAAAGGTAAGGAGAAATCTCCCAATAAAAACTCTCAACACAGGGTTTACATTCACTTTGCAAATGTTTCTATTTATTTACAGTACAGTCTGCAGAACTGTAAGGAAGGAGAAAAATATTCCCTCCCTACCCATTCTAAAATTAAAGAAATATCTTTTTACATAAACTTAATTGGAAGATGGACCACACAATTTAGATGATAGTGCCTCGAGCTAGCATTCTTTGGGTGAAGATCCATTGTTGATGGTAAAGTATGTAACATCCTCAAACTAGTGTTCTAAAACTATTGGATTGCAATATTTTTCTTTCAACCGTTTGCAAGCAATTTCCCTTCCCTCATTTGTTGGAGCATTCACCCTTTGAGTAAAGATACCAACCTAAGACCCAGATGTTGGCTGACGTATGCAGCTGAATAAGCTCCCTAAATAAGTAGTGAATGTCCTTCAACATTAGAGGAACAAATCAGTTAAAAGTGACAAAATACTAAAAGCTCTTTTTTGATTTTTGGGATTTTTGATTATTTTTATTGAAAGAATTGGGTCTCTTAAAAAAATCACAGACTAAATTTAAAAAAATATGGATCACCCTTTGTACTATATTTAATATTACTACTAATAACACATATATTTAATATTTTCTTTATTATATAAAGTGTTTTTCAAACCCACTTAATATTCTTTTTCTAATCTAGAACAATAGTAAAGACAAAATCAATTAATTCAAATAACATGAATTATATTTCAACAATAACAGTAAGTTCTTCTTTATATTGCCTTCAAACAATTTGTTTTATATTTCAAACTTTGAGCAGTAATAGTAATAGTAATATAAAATTAGGAAATACCGATGGCTACTACAATGAATGTACAAAAGTGAAATACATCTGGTTCATACATAGTGACTTTATGTGTGTTGTATTTAACTTAGATTAAGGTTAGTTGCCAGTTAAAGTAAGCAGCAAAAGCTGTATTTTAATTGTATTTAGAAATCACTGCCAACTAGAAAATGTTTAATATTTTGGCATTTTCTAGTTGGGAGAATTAGTGTTTGCACACATATGGCCAAGGCATTATTGTGCATATACTTCAGAAGTAAGGCATTTAAACATAATCAATGTTAGGCAATAAGACAATTTCTATCCAAGTGTCTGTTTCATGTGTCTGCTTACATTCATTTTTTGTTTTTAAGGGACAAATGACTAGGACTTGAACACATTTTAGAGTAGACAATTTAGAACATAACGCCTTGGAAATATATGGAGACAGACTGCACAGAAAGAGCCTTAAAGACGTATAACAAAGTATTTTCCACAGAGCAATAAGGCACATGGTATAGACCCATCTGGACACAAACAGATGCTGCACTTTAGGTTAGGGGATGCAGAAGCTATGAATAATTTACATTGTAATCTTTATTCCATTTCAGCTAAAGAAATAAAGATCACAGAGCCATCATAGAGCAATGCTATGTAGTTCTCCAATAGATTTAATAGGGCATATTCATTTTTAAACCAATGTTAATTTTCTTTAGCCTAGAGATTGTTGGGTAGGCTTCAAATGTATCAGGATGCATAGATCCAGTTATAATAATTCTTAAATTTCTATTATATAATCTCAATGTGCCCTAGGTAATTACAAAACATTCTTAGTTGGTGTGGGCAAATAAAAAATCATGTTTTGTCTGTTTTTGAGGCATTACTGTCTGTGATTTTTGTTGTTGTTGTTGTTGGTACCAATATCATAAACGGCAAAAAACCCAACAATTTCCAGTTTTCAGCATAGTATACTTGAAGATCAGCATAGATAGATAAGAGAGTTTAGAAACTTTACCTCAGTCTGATATCCAAGGAATAACTTTGGGGGCCTCTATTACTCTGTCTACCAAAGGCACGTGCAGAGTTCTGTGCATACAGCCTCGGTGTAGGATTGCCACCTGAATCTTGGTCACTCAGAATGATCCAGCCATAGCAAGCTCTTTACACAAGGTCAGGACTAGTAAAGGAGCAGTTTTATCCTTTAAACTTCCTGACTTGGTATAAAAAACACTGTTGGCTGATCTGATATGAGAAACAAGGAACAGGTGATAAACCTGTCTAAAATATCCAAGCAAGAATTATTAAGAGAAAAAAAGAAATAGAGTGCTCCTAAAGCAGAGTTCCTTACAAGCAGGGTTTCTTGTAGTAAAGGGATTCTCCTTACTGTCATCTAAAAAGTCTTCTTCCTCATCCTCTTTCCTCAGCCTTCTCTTGGTTTCTTCATCATAGATAAGACCTAGAAGATTGGCTGGACTTTCACTTTCGCTGTGACAAACCTCATTAAGACGGGCACCTATTACCTGAAATAACATATAATTGATATAATGCATGTAGTAGTTTATGTTTATTGGACCCTGAATGAGAACATAAATTATTGCATTGGTTTCCCTTTCCCCTTCACTATCACATCAAGTCATCATCTAGATATCACAAAATGATTATACTATTATGTGTAGTTTAGTTATCTGATCATCCATATTGGTTCTCTTAGAGGTGGCATGGTGGTTCAGTCTCTGGCCTTGCAGCACTGGGATCCCATGTTAGAAATTTGGCAAGGGCACTTTTTTTATTACTAGAATTTATCTATTCTCTCTGCTTTTGTGAAAAAAACAAGCTGGTAAGTTTACAAGCACCCTCCTACAAATTGGTTTTGACCACATGACTATGGACGGCAATTTGTAAAGTTTTGTAGAATGTCTAAATACATAAATAAATAGGAGGTTACCTGTTTATAGACTTAATTGTCCTTAGTGGCCATAAAATAATTAAATATCCACCTTTTTGGTAATGGTTACCCTGGTACTTTAGTTTCTATGTTCTTATAGAGTCCTTATATTCCAGTTCTATGCTCATTTGCTTAGCCAATGTATTCCACCATGGCACAGTTACAAAATGATTGCCATTATACCAGATTCAGGAATTTTCTAAACACATAGGACTGAAAATAGACAACTCGAGTCCAACTATAAAGTCAACTTACATCCCCCCACTGGTAGAAGAGCTTGGCTGCATTCCACTGTAGCTTTTGATTACGTTTGTTGCCCACTATAGGGGATCGACCACGGGAAAGGCCTTTTTTCGCAATGTTAACATGATGTCCCTTCATCCATTCTGGCCAGTTTCCACGGTTACATCGATGCACAAAACGTGCACACTCCAGAAAAAGAGCAGCTCTAGCTACCACAGGTGCCTCCTACCATGGACAAAGAGATAATCATATTAAAAAAATCTGTGAATGATAAGTTTGTGAAATTTCACTTTTCAAAAGAGATGAAGCTTCTTGGTAATGAAGTCCAGTATGACTTTTTTGTCCCATATCAAATAAATGTAACATTTTAACTTTGTAACCCTCTCTATTATTTACTTGACTTTTGTTATTCAATTTACAAGTTAACATAGGTTAGGAGCTATACTAAGGGATTTGATTGATTTAGGTTGTTAGGTGTTACATTTTAAGGTGAAGGTAGGATGTAATGGGTACATTTTAAGGATAAATGTAAGGTTAAGAGTCAAGTTAAGGGAAAATTTTCATGGTAATTTAGGGACTGTGTTTGGTTCTTGATTAGGTATTAAGGGTAAATCTATGGTATCTATTATTCACCAGGGTTTTGTAGAACCTTAGGGTACCATAAAAAGACAATTTCCTACTGAACATGAATGTAACTGGCAATACACTTTTCTTTTATTTTACTATATTTATTTTTTTATTAGTGCACAAAACATATTTTTGTATAGCAAAGGATGTTAAAATTTCATCGGTTGCTTAACTGTTGGATTAAACTTTATATGGCACAGATATTGTCAAATGCCAACGTCTCAGAGCTCTCGATGCCAGCAAAATTTTCTTTTAAATTTCCTCACTGCCCATGGGCTGTTATAATTATAAGAAGGCCTAACTACTTTTTAACCCCTTCTAGTATTTATTTGACAATTAATATACAATTTACCATAGGTTAATTTACAAAGACATTACAAAGAAAGCTGCGGACGGAAGGAATGCCATAAATGCATCAGCAAATACAGTAGTCTGTCTAGTAAGATGAATGTACTGTAGTGGGTAGTTATTTTCTAATATCATATTTTGAATAAATTAATTACAGGTGATATATATGTATATCTTTCTTTATCTTACCTGGCATCTGTAGAAGAGACAAGAAAAATATGAAGCTATGAGGAGAAAATGGATAGAGATGGAATCACAGGACACAGACACAAATCACAAATGAAGAGGAATGAACCAGACGATGAAAAGCTGAAAATAACCACAAATTGCTACAATCAATGATGAAAACAGACTGCATGGCATCAATATCTGAGCATCTGATTTAACATACAGTATCCAGAACAGATGCTTGCTTTTATCCACCTGAAGTTCAGATTCCCTTATAGTTTATGCTTTAGCATCATAACAACAGTTATTTTAAAATTATTGTACTGACTTATTTTCACACCTTTCTAATTTCACTGCAGGATGACCCATAGCCACATTTTTACCGGGGACACCTTGACTCTGTAAAAGCTGACAGCATCACCTGAGACAAATATCTATCATAAAAAGCAGGAGTGCTGTCAGCATGATCATTATACAAGAACAGAGATATATTTAGTGCAGATAAGCATATTCTTTTACTGCACAAAGGGGGATCTGTGACTAGCAACAATCCTAATATCTAACTTCAACTCATATACTTTAAACTTCATATCTGAGTTTTCTTGGCATATTCTCTAATGAGGTCTCCATCCCACCCAGGCCACTGTTACACCACTATTTCTTTGTTTTTATTCATTCTTCTCACTTCTTGTCTGTCCTGCCATCAGCATAATATCAGTCATATGGGTAACAGGGTGTGTGAGGTAGAATGGCTTTGAGTAAGGAACCTGTACAGAAGCTGTGTCCATGGCAGAAAGATGAGTGATGAGCACACTATCCATGAAGAATCAATAATAATGGATCAGTGAATTTCAAGCTCTTTATTAAATTACTGCAAACAGAATCAGTGCTAAAATATGTCTTGCACAACACATGCCATGGCATAAACCATCCAGTAGTTTGTGGGGACCAGCATTTTACAACATCTTCACTTCAAAGCTGCGTACACACGTGCAATTTTTGTCGTTGGAAAGGATCTTTCACGATCCTTTCCAACGACAAAGGCCTACACAATGCATGAGAGGGGAGGAGGAGAGTGACGGAGCGGCACCCTGCTGTGTGCTCTCCCCCTTCCCTTGCATTAGGATCGGTCGTCGTTCATCGACCGTGGATCCACCAGGACAGTCGTTCGGACGATGGACGACGCCGACTGTACACACGCCAGATTTTCGCCCGATATCTGGCCGATGCCGATTATCGGGCGAGAAAAATCTGACGTGTGTACGCAGCTTTAACTTTGCAAAATCCATCAGCATTTTGTAGATGTAGATCAATACTGTGTTTGATAAGTAAAATGATATTCTACTTTCAGTATGGACTCTTCCCACTCCTGACAATCCCTACCTCCATTATTCTAAATTTTGCCCATAGAACCATTTGTCAGTGAGTCTTCCTAATTTAATGAAATGCATTGGAATTATTAGGAAAGGACAAATTATTGTGTTTCCATGTGTTTTAAGGGTGCAGTAGGCTTTCAAAAGTTCCTAAGTGTTTTGTAGATTGGTTTTACCTATTTTTTTTTCACATGTCAAATCATTATAATTTTTTAGATAAGTAAAACATTATGCCCTGCTATTTTTGATCCTGATTCTCCGATTTTATTTGAAATATAATAACCTCAGTTGACTACTTACCAAATCCAAGGCTGCAGCCAGAATAGAGGCATCAGGAATAGTTCCTGGTTCACAGCAGTTAAGGAGGAACTGGAATCTCTTCATGCCTTGCCTTATGGCTCCCAGATTTACCACATTTTTACTTTTCCCGACCTCCTGATTAGGTGTGCTCTGGTCATCAGAGCTATGACATCCTAAAGAATGCAAAGTTGGGAGGAAAGAAGGGAAAAGAGCACAAGATCTCACAAATAAAAGAGCCAATTCAGAACCCCGAAACACTGGATTTCCCCAGATTTCTAATCTAATGCGTGGTCTGAAGCTAAGCGCACATGGTGAAATCACCCACAACACCCAGCATATTATGGGGAACATGTACACACAATGATTTTTTAAGGTATTCCACACACCTCTGCATTCAAACTTACAGGGTTCGTATCCAGTGAGATCAACATACACTGGGTGATTTTTTTATAATAGCATATATTGTGTTTGTTTACATGATAATATTATAAAAGCTGTGAAGCCAACAAAACACAAGCCGCCTAATTACTCATTATCAAAGCTAGGGTGTGGAATAGCTTACATAAATTATTACATTATCCCTAATTCGACTTGGCTAAAACCAGTGTAGAAATAATTTAACTTTTGTTCTCTGTCGCTTGCACATAGGGATTCGGATAATACTGGATAAACCTAATCTGCTTATTAGTCTGTTTTTAATGGATTCATCAATCAACTGCTAAATGATGTTTATATTTGTCTACCATCTGCTGCTTTTTCTTAATTGGATAGACTTTAATGAAAGGCAAATTATTATTTTTCAATGTATATCAGTTTTATATTGTTATTGTTAGTGATTTATAATGCGAAAATACATATAATACACAGAACTGTACTGTATATTGATTATTATCAGTAAAATCAGCATTCACCTACAAGATATGTACTTTCCTTGTGAAAGTATTACATTACAGTTAGTGTTCGCTATGTGTATATTAATAAAAGATATATTTTTTCAGTATTGTGGGGGTCAAAGAAACGTATGGCTATGTATGATACATTTTTTTTAGCTGGAAATGATCTTTTGTGATTGCTTCCAGTGACTGATAAAAAATGAGCACTGTACACTCAGCCCTTTTCTGTTGTATAGAGAGTGAAGGGGCTGTGATCTACTTCCCTAAAATGCACATCTGTCATTCCCGATTCTTTGAATGACGTCAAGGGGCTACTGTACACATGTCAGATTTTTGCCTGAGAACAGCTTGGCCATTCATCTCAGACATCAATGATTTGATATGAGTATTCAGCCTTAGAAAAAGTAACATGGTATCACACAGAATATGTTTTATCAGTATCCTCTTCATATTACACTCATCTCATATCACAAATTATATATCAGGAAGCAGCTAAGATAGCATAGTCCTGAAAAATAAGTACAAAGGTGACTGATGGTTATCACTGACAAGGTAGTTGAGATAGGAACTGTTTTTATTGGTGTCCACAAATTATTTTTTAAATAACTATCTGCTATATAAATATGTTTGCTTCTAGAATACAAAACAAACTAAACAAAAATACAACATGGGGCCACTTTGTCAGAATTATAGATTATGAAGATTCTGGACATCAGTTTAGTGTGATATTTCAGAAAAACATAGTGCTGGTAACGAGCCTTTATCCATAATCTCATGTGAGGGGCTCCTTGGAACTTTTGACTGGATGTTTTTCTGGATATTACAAAAACTACATCTGTACAGGGCATTCTGAACACTTGACACTCTATTTCCTTGCTTCACCAAGCAAGGAATCACTGATGTGACCATATGGTAGGTTCATTGAGTCTTTTCTAATGTTTCTCACTCTTTACCCATTTTATATATAATAGTTAGGAAGTGATAAAAACTACAGAAACAAATATGAGCAGATTACAACACTTCACAAAGCACAGCACCACGAGAGCAGAGAGACAGAGATGGAATGCAGCCAAAGGCAGTGTCCTGAGGTCAGCTCCATCACAATTATCTGCCAGGAACCCCATGTCAAATAAAAGTCTTCCGCTCTGCCCGTCTCGGTACAGTGACTCAAAAATGTGTACCCAAGTTTATGGTGTAAATTGGCTGAAAGGATATTCCAAATTTCTATAATTTGGTAATAATTAGACACATATTTAAATAAGGTACACAATATTAAGGTTCAGTTTGCTATGAGCCCACAAACATGACAAACAGGTTGTGTTTAGGTTTATGATCGAAGCTTCTTTTAGTTAGTTTTGTTTATCCAATCACCATGTAGATAAACATTTATGACTGACTTTGAGTATATTAAAGAGGGTCCCTTCCTTAATAGCCTCACAATTCCCATATTCTCTAAAATAAACAATATAGTATTTCAGCAGACCTATCACAATAATACAATCACAATTTAACAGTGCTGATGCAAGAAGGACAGTGTCTTATTTGGAAATGGTTATGCAGATGCTGGTCATGCAAACACAGAAGAAAAGAGATAATTGAAACAAGGTATCTGGGTGGAATTTTTGTCCTATTAAATGTTCTGGAGTCTTAACAAAAATATATTTGTATAAAATACACAACTAAAAATAATAGTATGGAGTCCATAATATATGGAACTGATTCTGGAATGCCGTATTTTAGAATACTGGACGTCCAAATTTTGATAAATTTGTGCTGGTAAATTAAAGAAAGCATGCCGTGAAATGGAGGAAAGGTTTAGTGAGGGATGTTTTCTGAAACATGCTCTTTGGTAAAGTCCAAATTTTACGTGCAAAAAATGCACCGCCACCTAATTATTCAGCAGTTAGGAGAAAGTTCTGTATTTCTGTACTAAATCACTAAGGCGAACAGGACATTGCCTTCAAGGTGTTGGCCTGGATCAAATAATATCTCTCTTTTTTTAAAAACAGGTAACAGGTGCATTTTGAAAGATATATTTTTTTTTTCGTGTATTATTTATTGAGAAATACAGAAAGAAATTCAAATGGAAAAAAATAGGATAGATGAGTGGGTTGAATAAGTCTGCTGCAGATTTAATAGAAGGGTGATGAGAAATAGGTATTGTTATGGGTCACATTTTGCTAAGGAAGGAGGTTGCAGTAAATCCATTGCAAGTCACCTCAGCAGCAAAAGTGTTAAAAATTTAAATGGAAGAAGGTAAAATAATTGCCAAGGAACAGAAAAAAAACGAGAACCCTGATATCTAACCATCTTTTTCTTCTGTGTGATGAAGCTTGGATGTATTCCTTCTGCTTGAGCGCCATTTACCAAGACGCTTGAAAAAATTTTCTTCTTCATCTCGTCCACCATCCATTCCTGCTCCTGGTCCGGCTTCAGACAACTTTACGGCACTAGTAAATTTCACCTACACCAAAAAGAAACAAGTGTATCTATATATGATTAGGACTGATTAAAAAAGAGAACCACAATAGCCATGACTGTTACCTGAATACATGCATATATAACAAAACCTTGTCCCTGGTCTTTTTACTATCGGCATTCCCCTCCCCCTAGTGAATAGTTTGCTTTGGGAATATGCAGTTACCACTGTTTACGTTTTGTTTGTTTTATTACTTTCAACAATTAAAAAAAATACACACAAGCTTGTAGCTTCAGTCACATCAGTGGCATAGGGAGTAGTAGCTGGTACTGGGCCCATCAGGTTGGGCAGCTGAGTGTAATATACCAAAGCTTTAAAAATGTATAACTGTAACCTGAACATTTTATATTAAAGCTGAACTGCTTGCAAAATGCAATGTAACTTTGTATTCAATAATAAATTATTAAATGTATGATTTCAAATGCACATAGTTGAAGTACCTGAAATTGACTTGATATCAATCTCTGCAATCTACTATATAGCAGAGCTCAGGCAGGTAGAGAGAGGAGTACCGCAAGGAGCCAATCAAATGTCCTGCAGTGCTCATGTTCCAAAAAGGGGACAAGAGAGCAGAGTGACAAATAAATGAGCTTGTCAGTATGCTGCTTTTTCTTTCATTGTCCAGTTACAGGCTACTGGAGAGAGAAAAAATGTTACAGGACTGTGCTAGGTGTCAGAGCTGTGTAAGACTGAAAAGTACAGAGAAGCCTGAGAAGTAAGGGACAAAAAGATAAATCTTTTTGCAAGTAAAACATCTCCCACACGTCTGTCTTATCTGTGTACTTAGATGTTTGGCATTCATCTTTAAAAGGTTACCAGTAGGTTTAGATGTGTGGTATTCCAACCAAGATACTAGTAAGTGGAAAATATCTGCTTTGTTAAGGACTACAATATGTACCCATAGCCCATGTATTCATTTTAAAGCCTTGTACACTGCAGCTTAAACAGCAAGCTTGTACACAGTATTTGCAAAGATTAAAACAGGCTTTGATTTGTGTCCTCTGTCATTTAAAGCAAGGGTCCCCAACCCCTGGTGCACGGCCCACTAATGGGCTGCGGCTGTCTGACAGGTGGGCCACGGCTCTGGCCGGCGCACCCCCCAACGGGGTCAGGAGAAGGACCCTGCTTGGGGGGTGCACCGGCCAGAGCTGCAGACCATGTCTTCTGTACAGATCGCAGGCTCAGGGCAGTGGGCAGGTTGTGTCTCTGAACATAACAAGCCCACTCTATCATCGCAGGCTCAGACCTGCGATGGGAGAGTGGGCGGGTTCTGGCATCATGACGTCACTCCGGGGGGGAAATTCTTTCCCATTTGAATGACACGCGGCTCCCCGCACATGCACAGCCCGGAATCCATGCATTTAGTGGTCCGTGTGCTTCAAAAGCTTGGGGACCTTTTGAATATTTTGTCCATCACATGTTCCTCCATTCCTAAAATTACTGGATATATCCTGGGAGGGCCCAAGATAGATACCAGTGGTGGAGTATGAGTAGAATCTAAACACATGTGAACCCTATACCCCTTGGGAGGTAAAGAAAACCACTTTTCCCAATAATTGCAAAGAACATGTTCACTTTAAAAGACATTAATCTCTAGTATAATTTTACTTCTTTGAAGTCGGTAAATGCACATACAGACAATTACACACTCTTATTTATATGCTTTTTTAAGCAGAACTCCAGGCAAACACATAAAGGAACAGGTAAAATACAGGTTTACTATTTTACCTGCCAAAGTAACTTTTTTCAGCCAATCTTGTGATTTTCACACCCCTGCTGTTAGTAGAAACAGGTAATAGCAGTCTTTGAGGCTACACCACAATAATACAATACAGCCTTGACCACACCAGCCTACTTTGTGGACAATGAAGGAGCTGAAAAACATTTCTGAGATGATCCCTATACTGTCCTTTGTTGAAAGCATGTTCATTGTGATCAATTAAGCTTAGTATGATGCTCTTCCCTTCCTGATTGCTTTCTACCCCACTTTAAGTTCAGAGGTTGAAGGCTCAGATTTAGGTACCTGTATTACTTTATGTAAAATTTAGGTACCTGTGTTACTTTATGTAAAATTAAAAAAAATATTGCCTGGAGTTCAGATTTGAAAAAGGTTGATATTAAATAATACATAATCCACTTTCAAATTCAGTAAAATGCATTTTGAACCTTCTAAAAACACAGAAACACAAGGACAAGAAACACATACTAAAAAGCAAAAACATCATCTTAAAACTACAAACTTTAACGTCTGTTAACGTTTTCATGTATCCAGGTTATAATATAGCTAGTGAAAGTCAGTCATATTCAAATTACTTGTTCTGTAATATTGAAGCACACAATATTACAGAATAAGTCCAGATATTTTTGATTATTGTCTACTGATTATCTTTAGCATTTATTAAAAAGAATAAATGTATCTAATCAAACATAGTATCATGTATGTATCTAGTCAAACATATCTACAAAAACATATAAGAAGCCTAAGAAGCTGTATGGCAAGATCACTGCACTTTTTCACACAATGACTAAACTAGACAATATTTCATGTATCGCACTGTTGAAGACTAAGAATTGACCCTGCTCCCAATAAGCTGATATCAGACTCTTTATTACAAGTCAACTTGCATTGCAACATGTAGTTTGTGAACAGCTTAGCATTGTTACAAGTGTTCCTCCTTCCAATGAAGCAAAGCAAGTTGGATGGTAGTAAGTACAACTTCTGCAATCAGTAGAGGTAGAGCAGGATTAATACTCAGAAGAGCAGTAGAACAATTAGCAGAAGGACTGTTCCACAATCATCTCTCTCAACAGTAAACAGCAAAACAAGAAGATGTGAAAATGTTTTACAGTATATGAATACATGCCATGCTTGATATTTGCTCCTTTTTAAGTTATTTACCTTTTTGTCTATCTCCTCCATCTCCTTTGCTGGCAAGCTCTTCCTAATGCCAGTGGCATTCTATGCAAATGAGAATGAGCAGACAGGTTCAGCTAGTGGTTAATTAATAATAAAAAGAAATTGGGTAATACCCTTTCCCTCTCAAAACAAATTAAAAGAAATGCAGCAACCATTTAGATGCAAAGTGTAAATATATTTAAGGATTTCTATTTTAAAGGAGAAAGCATATTAATAAATTATATTTGAATATTACAATGGTAAAGTTAAAAAGTTGACTTTAACCTACAAACTTTTAGCAGCAAATAATTATTCTCTGAGCCAGTGATTGACTACAGTTGCCTTAAAAAGTCAATACTGAAGTGGAATTGTTGAATATAAGAATTAGTAAATAGTGAAGTGTGAACTGTTATATTTGATAAAATATAGGTGTATGTAAAATGATACTAATAGGGGTCCCACGCAACAGCCAATGAGAAATATAATATGCCAGTAAATGATTCAGTCTAGTAGGACTGTCCCAAAGCTGAAGTATCTAATTTAAGTCTACTGGTCCTTTTAGGCTTTAGAAAAACTTAGTTTGTGCCATTTATCTTCTGATAATTATTCAATATTTCAATATTCTTAGTTCTCAAAAACAACAAGAGTGTTGTAGCAATGAGTAATTTTATTTTGTAAAGTGTGTCACTTTATTCAGTATCATCAGGAAATAAATACAATATTTGCTAAAACTGTGTCAGGACTGACCTTTTAGTGAGCTGCACTTCCCTGATATGGTGAGCAGCTATGTTTATTGTATCGAGCCAAATAGCATATTCCCATGTGCACCAGAATGAACTGTCAGCCAGGTGATATAGCCAGCAATTAAACTGACAATATAGCATCTAGATTAGTCAAAAGATTGCTTAGAAGAAATTAATACTTGCCACTTTTCTACTAACTGAGAAGCATTTAAATTTTAAAATAAGATCATCTTTAATTTGTGGTGTTAGTAATTACAGCACATTATGCTTCCAGCACATATTTATTCATCAGTAATCATGATAGCTTAATGAAATATAAAAGTGCACCTTAGAGCTCTGCCTAATAAATGATAGCCGATCCACAGAGCTTATGTCCAAAAGATCGTCAACATTGTCAGTAAGCCCAGAAAGCGAGGATCGCTTCAACCAGTTGCCTAAATATGCAGACATGGGAAGATAATATTAATAACAAAACAATATGGAATATACAGTTTTATTTGAATATGTCTTTAATTTTTACATTTTCCAGTTTAGCATACAGAGGAACACTAATAGGCTTATTCAGTAAAACACTGCAACAAGTTGCACCAACCTTTAGCGGCCAAACACATTTTGGATTATGATGTCAGATTTATTGATTGGTATGTGTTATTGAACTTTGCCTACTTAAATAAGCCCACTTTCATTTATAATTCTTAAGTATTATCAAAGAACACTAACCTAGAGGCAACTTCAGCTTTTTGCGGAGAGATATCCTGCGGGACCTGGATCTGGAGCGCCTCTCAGTAGTATTGCCGGAATGAGCTGTAGTGCACTCTGAAGTGTCTGGTTCTGATTGGCTGCTGGTGTCACTTGCTGCACTCTGTGATTTGAACATCTTGCGCCAAAAATCCTTGCGGCCCAGACCCGCCCCCTGTTCATCACTGTGAGACAGATCGGGATGAACATTTAAATTCTCGATAATGCTGTGAAATAAAGAAAAAGAGCAGCAGAAGAAAACATTTACCAGCATTTTTGTTTAATTGCTTATATGTATACATCATTTCTCCTTGGAATCAGAAACTGATGATCATAATCTCGCTTTACCTGGTTCCGCATCCTCACTTTCATCACCAATTATATTTTTCAACTTTCCATGTTTATTGCATATCTTATTTTGGACTCAGTGACACTATTATCCGCAAGCATTTATTGGCTGGTCGAGGGGTCTGGAGGGTCCTGTAAATAGTTTGCACCCTGCATCAGTACTTCAAACAATATCCCTCTATCCTGATGCAAGCAGAGAGCTGGCTCTTGAGCAAGCTGTAAAAAATGTAAAGTGACTTGAAGGGGGGATGTATGTCTGCAGAAGCGGGTGTTCCTAGGCAGGCTTCATTTAAATGCAAACTGCCCCAGGTAATCCCCACATGATGCTAAGTCTCTACTTAAAAAAACAGAACTCCAATGAATTAAAGGCCAGGGACAGGCTCAAGAGTAAAGGGCTAGATGAGGCTGCATGTCCGTCAGCCAGGAATTGAGATGTGCTTTTTCCAACTTGCTTCATGCAGTTTCATTACGAGAGAGGAGGTTTAATTATAGTACATACTTACACTGATGATCTGTGTAGGAGTCACATTGTCCCGTGGCTGGCACTCTATGTATGCACCTTGCAGTGCAGAGCTAAAACAAAAAGTCACCCGGAGCCAGGTTATTTTGTAGTGCTACCTCCAGATGACTTTTTGCTATGTATGCTCCTCCGCTAAAATATACAAGATTGAGTCTGAGTCTCATTCTGAATCAAAATCTTAGTCCTAAGTGTGTGCTGACTTTGAATGACACCTGGCCAAATGATGTATCAGTCTTCAAGAGCAGTGATTGCCAACCTTTCGGACCTCATGAACCACTAAATTCATCATTTTAAATCCGGCAGCATGTAGTAGAAGCAAGTGCGCATGCACCAGATCTGAAATCCGAACCGCACATGCGTGGGAAGCCGCGTGTCATTCAAACAGGAAGAAACTTCCCCCAGAGTCATGCCATGATGCCAGAACCCGCCCGCTCTCCCATTGCAGGCTCAGACCCACTTGCTAAACATCCTGGGGGGACAGTAGCGCAGGGCCGTGGACACAACAAATGTTGTGTCTATACAGGGGACATGATCAGTGGGGTCAGGAGAAGGACCCCACTGGGGGGCGCACTGGCCAGAGCGGCGGACCACCAAAATTTTCTCACAGACCGCACCACTGGTAGGCAACCGCTATTCTAGAGGGAAACTCAGATAAAGACATAACCAACTGTGATACTGGCAGGATCACTTTAATAAAGGGAAAAGGTCAGGAAAATATTTATTGTTGGTCAAAATGTTCAGCTAGATTTTTCTTTTATTCTCATATTCTGGATGTTTGCAATAAATGAAAACTGCTGAAGGTCTGGAGCTAAATTTGGTTTTGATTTTGCTTTATTGCCTGTTATATGTAATACAAAGTAAATGCAAATAGCAAAGTATGTCCATTTCTTGCATTCTTGCACCTGTAGCTACCCACCTGACTGGAGTAGGGATTGTGGAAGCCCCAGAAAATGGTGTTTTATAGAGGGAGTATGGACATCATTTTGGAGGATTCGATGTTGGGCACAAAAAACCCAGGAGTATTAGATAAGGCTTAGGAGATAGGAAAGCAAAGGAAAGGATGGAGCATAAGAAGGTTGTTTTATACTGGGAATAGTTTAGTAGCACGTCCAAAAAATTGGTATAGGATGGAAGGGTATTTCAGGATTCATGATTCAAAATGATTTGGAATCAGCCATGCAGGTCCATCAGTCTGAAGATGACCTGGGTGTATATTGGCCATGAAATAGAGGCATTAACTGTAATGTGTATCACAAGGAAAGTGAAGCTTATCAAATGATAAATCACTTAAAAGAATGGGAGCATTAGACCACACTGATTCTTAAGGGCAAAACCACATTTCCTGGGGCATGAATTCACTGTTGCAAAAGAGCGCTAGTTTACATTTGTTTTGGAGGGATGTCCTGCTATGGATCTGGAGGGGCAATGACTATTCATGAAGTTGTGAAGAGCATCTGCATTATGTAAATGCATATGTCAGGATATGTGCAACTTATACCTCACAGTGTGGCTGCATAACATTCATAAAGCTGAGCAAAATCTTCTCAAACTCTACAATCCGAACAATTCTTTCAATATCCTAAAAAAGGAATTCCAATAAATTCCTAATATTTTTAATTAAATAATTTTTAATAAAAAAAAGAATTACAATGACAAATGTCCTTCATAGCACTTATGTACTGATTCAAGTTTTGTAAATAGCCTGGTCCTCCCTTCATCATCTCCTCTTCTGACTGCACAGATGCTTACCTTGCTGCTGATTCTTTCAAACCTATACCCTTATGCACTCGTCTTTGTCCATGATAACATGTTTTTTAATGATGAGCAAAGTACTGACACACAAATCATGGGTGCCCTAATAATCTGTTGGTTTTGCTAGTGGAAAATAATCAGTTCTAAACTCATAATCCAGATGTCATTTTTGGAATGGAAATCAGAAAACATTGGAGCAAAACTTTTTTTTAAGATGTTTGTATTAAACTAATGCACTGTGTAAATCTATTAAAACAATGAGAATGATTTCCAAAAGCAGTGAAGCGCTCACAGAAGCAAATATAAAACTGCTCAATGCTTCCATGTGGGTCAACTTTTGCGTTTTAGAACTTAATTGATAATTGTGTTCAAAGTTGGGATAAAACTATACTCAAGATAATGGAAACACTTTAAAATAGCACACACTTTGACTTAAACAAGGATATCATGTAATACTATCAAAGCAATAATACAGCCATTCACAATAGAAGCTCTCTGTAGAACATAAGTTGATATCAGAGGACACAGACTAGACACAATTAGGTCTTTGGAATAATTGCCTTACTTACTGCTCTGGAGTCTGTGGGGGGTGGCTAGAGATGTAACTTCGGCACTCCTCGGGCGCATAGGACACCCGACCCTTTTCAGGAGCGCTCCCTTCTTCTGGTCTAAGGGTGCAATAGGGCCAACCAGAGGAAAGAAAAGTCAACCAGTGCCCTGGTCCCTCTGAGCTGACTAGCATAAATTTGTCACCAATAACAACTACAAAACAAGCTTCAGGTATTATCCACAACAAAGCTTCAAAAATGAGCAGTTATCTCATATTGCAATTCCTCTGCTGAGTGCAATTGTATTGAGCAGCAGCAAGCAATGGAATGAAACAGCATGGTAGCAAAATTTCAATGTGAGATAAAAACTGTATAACTGTATTTTTTTTGTTCTTTGAGATATTAGGTGTGGTCTTTAAAGGTGTGAAATATCTGATGTCTAAAAAAGAAGCTGTTTGCACAGATTTCCATCCAGAGCACAGTAAAGCTGCTTTGGGAATTAAGATTTAATAAGGTTCAATATCTTATCTACTGTAAGCTTAGTACAATGAAACAACAAGGTTACCACCTGAAACACATTTTGAGCCTATACCCGACTTATTACTCTTACTAGCTACAGATGTATCATAGTTCATAGGTTACAAAAGTTGCAACTATGTCCAGGTCATGGTCCTGGTCTGGAGGCCTACTGTTTCAAAACATATTGATGACATATCTCCTATCAGAATAACCATGACTATGGATGCCATCAATTTATTCGGAACTAATAAGAAGAAGGTAATCTACAGTAGTGGATGAGGCAAAGGTAACTACACAGTGTTGGTTCTTCACTCCAGGCTCCACAAGTATCAAGATCTGTGTAAGTCACGTACGAGGGGGTGCTGAGAAGTTCCTGGCTTTGCCCCCTTCCAGATGAAATAGAACAATGAGTGTGGGGGCATATGACCTAATATCTTAGTATGTAACAGTGCAAAAATCAGGTGATTCTTAAAACTTGGTGATTCTTAAAACTGTTTTTTCTTTTAGTAAGAAGCTGTGATGGCAGAGGCACAAGCAAGTTTTATGTTGTTGGAGTTACGGGCCATCATGAAATTTTTGTTTCTCCAGGGAAAGTCAAAAACACGGGGGGAGAGAACACGCAGTGGGCACCCCCCAACATGACCTGAGCCGGCAACCTGCGATGCTGTCCCTGAGCTGAATATTGAGGACCGGCGAATATCTGCAAAAAAGCCCAAATACTTGACTTCTCACGGGAGCATGTTGGGTTTGTTATCACCACTATCCTAGACATACACAAGCTTTCAGCGAAGTGGGTGCCGAAATGTTTGAACAGTGAGGAAGGAACGAGTTGAAGCATCCAAAGCCATTTTGGCCCATTTTGAAGCTGCACAGGACTTTTTGGCTAGGTTAGAGACTGAGGATGAAACCTGGCTCCACATCCATCCTGAAACCAAGGAACAGTCAAAGGAATGGCGCCACAGCCGGTCCCCACAGCTGAAGAAGTTCCGAACCCAGAAATCGGCCAAAAAAGTCATGGTGTCCGTTTTCTGGGACAAAGAGGGTATTCTTTTGGTGGACTACCTACCTCAGGGCTCTAGTATAACCAGGCAGTATTATGCTAACCTCCTGGACCAGCTGAAGGAGGTAATTAAGACGAAACGCTATGGAAAGTTGACCAAAGGGATCCTTGTTTTGCAGGACAATGCACCTGCGCACACGTCTAACGTTGTGGCTGCCAAATTGAACACCTTGGGTTTCCAATTAGTCCACCATCCCCCCTACTCACCTGACCTGGCCCGACTATCATCTGTTCCGGAATTTGAAGAAACACCTGAAGGGGCAACGTTTTGAAGACATTTCTTACGTCAAAGATGCTGCTGAGAGCTGGTTTGTGGCCCAACCAAAGGACTTTTATTTGAACGGCCTAGAAAAGCTGCAACTACGCTGTACCAAGTGCATCAGTCTCAGGGGGAAATATGTTGAATAAATGTGTTATTTCATAACTCTGGCCTTCTTCTTTCTGGGCAAAGCCAGGAACTTCTCAGCAACCCCTCGTAACCCATCAATCTTTGTCTTAGGTACATTTGTTACAGACACAAAAGTTATCAACACAGAACAATATGCAGTGCTTGTCAATCACCTAATTATACATTAATTATATCTGAAATAACTGTAAAATAAAAAGAAACATATTAGCATTTTTCAGCCTCTTCTCTATACTAGTAGCTTTTTATTTTACTACTTTTGGTGATAGTAGCATTGGAAAGTGCTACCTGGGAGATAGAATGTTTGCCTTAGCAGAATAATGAGCAGGGCCCATGTACAAACATGCACACTACAACTGAAAGAAAAACAGGGTAGTATAAGATGGCTTACTGTGAACATTTGTTTTACTCATCTTAGTGTAAGCCAAAAAATGTTTTGGTATCACAAAAGTCACATTCATTTACTGCTTCTTTGTAGATACGTCCATACTATACACAAGAGTATTAGCTATATGTTACAATATAAAAATAAAACATACAAGATAACAGTAAAACTAAAAAAGAAAATGGAAGTCAAGTGCTTGAAGCAGCCACACATACAGCAAAAGAGCATAGCATGTAAAAAAAGAAAGTAGCAAAGCTACTTTATTTTAAGGAAAAACCTTTTGCTTCCTGAAGGTCTGTGTTCTTGTGAATCATCAGACTTCCTCCCTGGTGTAAGCTTCTCAGCACTGTCCAGTAAGGCACTGAGTGCGACACGGCGAAACACATTGCCATGAGCTTCTTTAATAAACTGTACCAGTTGTCGAATATCACAGTACAGACCCTGTTAATACAAAAGACAGATGCAATGGCATAATAAAAAAGAATGAAATTCAATCTGTCTTGATTTCAGATCTTCTCAACCAAAACGAAGAAATGTTGCATCTCAAAGCAATCTTTACCAATTTTGAAAACATTTGTTTTTTAAACATATCGGTATGATTTCAACAACTCTTATCTTCCAAATCTCCCTTCTTATTCCCTCTAACTTCTAGCAGCATTAAAAAATAAAAAAATAAAACTCATCTAAAGCTAAACTCAAATGATTTTCTAGCACTGAGTCTTATTTGTGCACATTTGGTAATGTCCTTTGGTAACGTGTCTATGTCACTGTATGTTGTGAGCACTTCCTACTATTTTGGCAGGTCTTTTTTTCTGAATGGACCAGAACACCCACAGTGGTAACATTAGAAAGAGGGAATGACCAAGTACTGGCTAAGAGAGGAAGTTGTGCTGGCAAGGGACTATGATGGCAGATTTAGGTAAGTGTATCATGCTTTGTGGGTTAAAGAAAAAAAGGAGTGATGGAGGTTGGAAGGAATTTTAGTTTTGTCCCTGAAATGTACTTTAAAGCTAGAGCTAGTTCACTGAGGATGCTAAATGAATTTGTAAATATTGTGATGGAACAAATGGTAGTGGTTTGGTAGTGGTTACTGAGCCAGGAACAGTTGCAGATCAGCTAACTTTATCTGCTTTATGAATATATTTGGTCAGTCACTCAAACCATATGGAAGCCAAAGCAAGCCAGTGAAGTAGAACTTTTAGTTCCAAAATATCAGTCTTCTTTTTAGTTAATATCACTCTTAAGAGCCACAGTGCTGAAAAATGTTAATAAGTAGGTTCACTAGGTCATCCCTAGTAGCCCTTAAGGAATAGTTTAGCTTAAAATAAGTCACATCTATTTGTAGACTATTCTAAACAAAGACATATTCAAAAGAACACTGTTCTACCTAAGTAAAATTTTACAAACAATAAATCATTGGAATAACTTAATATATCAATTAGCCAGTCTATCTATTTTGTATTCTATTCGCAGATCAGTAGTCACACAATCAAGTTCCTAATAATCAAATATTTTGATATTGAAAGCCTTCATCAAGTCATTTGGATTGGCACTGCAGTTGATAAAAGTTAAAAAACAAAGTTAAAACAGTACACATTGTTACCTATACCTATCATCTTCTGTATTATTGGAGCTGATACTGGAATTAGGACCTCTACCTAACATAATGCTAGGTGTTATTGTTAGCATTACTTGCCGTCTGATGTTTCACTGTCATCTACAACTGGAACAGGAAAGACCCTCTGTGTTCCTGGTGTTAGTCATACTATATAGTAGTATATTTCTTTATTGGTAATGTACAATGTGTTCTACATTCTAACTAAACAACTCATGTAAAGGTGGCCTAACATGTATTGTAGTGAAATATGGCCTTACAATTAATACTTTAAAATACTTTATTGGGAATCTGTCAGAATAGAAATATAGACGTTGGAATTGCTAACTGTTTTTTAAAGGTAAATGCACCAGGTATGCCAGTCTTATCATTTCTTTAATGTTTGGTAAATCACTGAGCTAAAAACCAAAAAAAAATGTAACTGTTAGGAGATGCTCATTTGTCCAGCGACTCTGTTTAATCTGTTCAGCGATGTAATTTGCAGCAGCCAGGCGAACTAAGATAGCAGCAGCCCCTGCTTCCCTTTAGATGTGCAGCCTGATGGATTATTGGCATCCCCAGCATCCATTGTTAGGCTGTGCACAGCTGAAGGGGATTCTAGAAGCTGATCAGCTCCCGACTCAGTCCTGCGCTGCTATTGGCTGCCAAGACATTATAGCCTGTCTGCTTCCAGTCACCATTGCCTGTTGTAGTGTATAGGTATCTGTGCTGAAGTGTGCTTCGTCTGATTTAATGTTGCTGACCTTGCCTGTTCCTGACCTATCGTTTGTATGCAGCCTGGACCCCTTGCATGTGACCACGACTCTGGTTGTGTGTTGCCCTTGTGTACTTGGTAGACAGATATTCTGTGTATGACCTCTTGCTCTTTATTCTGGACTTGTCTCTATTGGAATCTTGGTACTGCTTTATCTGTGAGCTCCTGGCTTGCTGCCAGCCCCTCCCCAGACACCATCCCTTGTGCAGTAAGACCTTGGGGCAACCAAGTGCTGGGAGACGCAACCAATCTCCCGAGGCTGAGCTGGGGCTGCTATAGGTGAAGAGTGCGGTGTGAGATTGGGGGACTGGTGTCTGGTGAAGCCAGTGCTGACCAGGACCTTACAGTAATTTAAATGCATTGACACAAAATAATCATTTGTTTGTTCCATATGCTTTTCTGGTAAATGCCCATTAACAATAACTGTAATAACCACTATGATAATAAAATAAACATTTTACTAAATTAAAAATGCCCGTGCCTAATACATTCGGAAATACATGCACTATTGACATACAGGGCCTGATTCATTAAAGCTCTCCAAGGCTGGAGAAGATACACATTCATCAGTGAACCTGGGTGATACAGCAAGCCTTGGAATAGACTTTGTTACCAAGTGTTTTCAATCCTGAACCAACTCCATTTCAGGTTTGCTGGATCACCCAGGTTCACTGATAAATGTATATCTTCTCCAGTCGTGGACAGCTTTATTAAATTAGGTACACAGAAACATTTTTCTATTTCTGTGCTTTTCATTCTTTTCAATACTTTTTTTTCCAACCACACAGGCGCAGAACCAGAAGCCAATACCGGTACAACAGGACCCAACCCCCTGATAGCTTCACTACATTGGTGCAAATTACGAAGTCCGCAGCTGTGTTCAATACTTCTTCTTAGCTTTTATTATTGTTATTTTAAAAACAAAGCATTATACTAATCCTATAGTTTACTGATGAACTTACCAGATTCTCAGGACTGTGAAGTTCATGTGTTGTAGAAGCACAGCGTGTTATTAGAGATTTAAACATTGAACTCACAATAATGCCCTCCACACCCTGAGCTGTAGACTTGTTGTCCATTGTGGCAAAATTATTTCCAAAACCAGCTCTGTCTGTGAAAACACACAGGCCAGTTAAAAAATGTTTGCAACTTTATTACCAGAGACATTAAAAGGAAAATCATTATGAAAGAAAAGATCAAAAATGGAATGTTGTGTGTTGAGGCTATATATAAACATAGCTATTGTGGGTACTAATCATGTTTACAAAAAAGGAAAAAATATTATGTGTGCTTAGGTTTTACATATCGCATAAGGGTCTATTCATAAATGTAAATATTTATAATTTATAAATTGAAGATCACACATTTTGCCACAAATTCACACATTTTTCTAAATGGATCCTATTCAAATTTGTGAATCCTGGGAGTAAGTTCTGTAAATCATGGGTGAAATCATTTTTAAATAGACATCATAGTCATTACATAAATATGACAGATATTATTAAGGTTTAATACAGTCCTCCAGTCACACTGGAAATTTCAAGAGCTTTAGTTGTTGAAACCACTTTCCTCAGGACTGGTTGAAGCTAACAAAGCAACACTACCTAAAACACTGGACCTTAGTTGTCCAATGTGACCAAACCTAATTTCTATCTTGAAGAAATTAGTATTTACATGTGTCTGCTACTCTCACAAAAAGTACTGGATATCAAGCAGCTAAGTGTGCAATGGGATGAAGAGACAGCCGTGAAGGAGTGGTAGTAGTGGAAGGCTTATTTTATTATATATATTATTTTATTTATATATATTTTATTGTGAACAAAAATAACATCCTAACAGAGTTGTTTCTGTTGTCACTACACATGAATACTTCTCATATTCCTGCTGGGCAAAACATTTTACATTCTAGTACATGACACTGGATATCACTGGGAAGCAAAATGAGGGGAAAATGTTATATCCATTTTTTCTAATCTGCTAAAAAAGCCGTTTTGGGTCTCAGTAGAGATTTATATTTAGCTTTGTGTTACAGTGGATTTTCTGCAAATAGTCACAGAGAATACATCCTTACATGTTATATTACCAATATTTCTCATTTTCAGTGAACATTTTCAACATTATGTAAAAGGATGGCAAACTTTCTACTTAATGAAAAAAACAATTGTTTAATTTTTTTTTATTTTTTTTTTTTCAGCAAACTCTCCCTACACCTTTAATTTTTCAGCAAACTCTCCCTACACCTCTGTCCTTACTGCTGCCTAACTTACATCACATATTCCAGGAGGCTGCAGTCTGCTCTTTCTGTGCATGCCCGAATGCGCAGAGTGAGATTGGCGCTCTATTTTTAAGTTTGGAGAAAGGTCACCCGAACTTGTGCTTGCACAGTGTGAGTTTGGGAGAGGTCATGAAGAAGCAAAGACAAGATTCGCTGCAAGATTCACTGGGTACAGTTTGTACATTGATCAAGGGCTTAAAACAGGTATGTGATATTTTTTATGTAAGTTCCACTTTAAATAAATTTACTGTATAATTACTGTAATTGCTTCTTTTATTCTATGTTCTACATATATATACACATATCACAACAGATTGATATAACTTTTAAATGTATTATTTAAACACTTACTATCAGTCACAGGTTCCATGCAGAATCCCAGAAGAGCGTGGAGAAAGTCTACTACATTATTTAATGAGTCTTTGTTTACATAATCTTTCATTGTTTGCCGAAACTGGACTTTGTCCAATTTATATAGTTTGGTGAGACAACTATGTGCCTGCAAGTAATGAGAAATAAAAATTTATTTAGACTTTTTACCTCTAGGTGGAAATAAAATGTACTGATATAACTCAGCATACAATTATCATTTGTCATTATTATATTATTATTAAGTTAAAAACCTTTTACAGTAGGAATGAGGAACTCCACATAGAATGATTAGAGTAGATGTTCTAGCAGAGCAAGATTTTTCTGTATACTGTACCTGGTTCCTAAGGCGGTCTCCAGATAACCCACGATGTCCCTCACCACAACCATATGCACAGCCCAGTGATTTTACCAGTTTGATCAGCATGGTGAGTGCCAACTTGTGAGTAGTTACTGGAATGTTCTCATCCTAATGAAACAGAAAGCAATAGGGGATTTAAATTATAGTGCACAAATTAAATCAACTTCAAATTTATGAAAAATTAAATAGGAAATATTGAAATGCTAGTAAGTCTTATAAAGGATGCATTAATAAATAAAAAACTGTTATTCTTAAAGAGAACCTGTCACCAGGTCAGCATTCCTATTTATAAATATAGCAGTGCTTTATTTGTTTATGTTCTTATACTGTTGCCCCCTCTGCACAATAATTTTATTACTGAACCGCAGGAGATCCAGGGGTACCTAACTTTTTCTTGCTAATGCGGGGTAGTTGATGGTTACAAAACTGTAAGTAGATAAATAGCTGGTCAAAAATATAGATAAGGTTTATTTATTTTTATTTGAAAATGGGTAGGCTCAAATGGGCACGATAAGAGGTTAATCCACAAAAATGTTGCTTGCAGATCAGCAGCATGCAAAATATTGGATTTACTTTCTTTGCAGAGATATGTTCTGCAGAACTGAAAACATCTTCAGCACATTGCTCTATAGTCATAAGGAGTAGCTGGGGGAAAAGTGCCTGCACCTGCTTCTGGCTCTCTCTTCTTTCCCAACAACCTCCTACACCTTGTCAGTTTGTTGCTTTCTTTTCTGGCTTTCCTTTAGCAATGGAGTTGGAGAGAACTCCCCACAGGCAAACCGATTTGCTGAAGTCTCCAGCTGAGAATCAGAGAGTTTTCGTATGTATGGTATGCTGAGAATCTCCTGCACAAAGTCTCAGGATATGTAAGTGGGCCGCTACACTATCCACACCACAATTTTTTTAGGCAAATATCACCTTACTTTCTATAAGAGAAAAACACAAAAATAAGGGAGCGGTTTTCACTTGGAAAAGCAAACACACAGGTACTGATTAATTCCGTTCATTTACTAAGATGAAGTAAGGCCTTTTAATGAATTCACGTAGCTTTCACTTTGCAAGGAATACCCAACCATGCAAGAAAATGGAAAAAAAAACAGGATTTTTCTCTACACATGACTGGAATAATTTACTTTGTTACTTGAGCAGCCTAAATGTCATTACTACATGAACCCCAGATGTAATAATAATCCCCACTTAACTTTCAATCATCAGTCAAGCAGCATCAATCAATAGCAATGCCAATCATAGCAGCAAGTTGTAAGGTGACAATCAGGTCCCAAAGAACTTTTATATAATTACATAAAATACTGTACATGACAGAAGTCCTGATGCTTTCTTATTAAAGAAATAAAAGATTCCCATGGTCTGCTAAAATTAAACCTGACAGGTAAACTATACCTCAGTGCTTTCAGATTGTCTTCCAGTTAGTCAGAATTAGGAAATACATTATTAGGTAGGTTATTTATATTGAATAATTGTATTATTTCTATGAGCTGTTATCCTAATTTAACCATTAAAAATCCAAATAAATAAACAGGTTCACCCTTTTCATTCTACTTGCCCTGCTAGTTTACCACTCCCTAAATAACTTTATATTTGCTTCTGTAGAACCAATAGACTGTTTAAAACTCTAAATGCACGGAGAAAGAGTTGGCTTAGCCATTATGCTAAATAGGCTAAATATATTTGTCATAAAGGGTGAATCATATTTATTTACCAAAAATCTAGCATATATCAATGTTACTTACACATAACAATATGAGTAAAGAAGTCTTGGGTAGAAATATTTTTTATTACCACAATTGTGAATGATTATGTGGCGATAGTAAAGAAAACTTTTCATGTGGCACTCATTTAAAAAATGTAAAATGTAAAATGCGTAAAGCTCTGCAATAGAGATAGCCACTGCAATCTAAATAGTTCACCTGTTATGTAAAGCAGTAATATATTACATTCTGTTTCCATGCATACCAGACTTTCTGTGCTTAATATTTACCTTTTCAGCGCTTTTCTCATTCTTTTCAAAATATCGATCTCCACCACTTCCATCATCCCCGCCACCTCCTCCTCCACCACTTTCTCCTCCACTACCGGATCCACCACCACTAGCTGAGGTGCCCACAAAGCCACAGCTAGATCCACGAGCTCCTGCTTTTATCTGGAAATTTCCTTCACTTTGCCTTTTTTCTGCGGTAACTGAGGAAGATCCTGTAGTTGAATCATTTTCCTTGTTTTCACTCTTCTTCCTCTTTTTTTCCACACATGGCACTACCCCAAGTTGCAGCAGACAATCTACAATATTAAGGGCTACATCACAGATACGAGAGCTGATATCATGGTTCAAAACAAGGTACACTGCTTTAAGAACAACCTAAAATGAAAAAAAAATATTGGTTAGTTGTAGTCTGTAAGGGAAGTTATTCATTGCCTATTACGTTTAAAATACAGAAGGCATGGGATAATTAAAAAATGTATTATTATTTTCTTTCTATACATAAAGAAATAGTATATTATGTTAGGCCACAGGGGAGACAACATATATGCACAAAGCCAAGAAAAAAAAATGCTGGTTAACCCACTAAATATATAGGGCCATAAGTGTGGTGAATTAATATTTCTAACGTGCTGTAGGTCCTGTAGGACTCCCCTAGTGTAAAAACCTTCACATTAATATTCATCCGAATAACAGAAACAACAGCAAGGGGTGTTAGGGAAATAGGAAAACAAATATAGTGAGTGAAACGAAAAAAGGAGAAGATTCACTGCTCTGGTCAACCATACAACTTTTCATTATGTATCCTCAAAACAAAACTCAAAAGGGTGGCCATGAAGTAGGCTGAATGTGAATTAGGTACACAGAAGTGTCAAACAGTCTAATGCTGAAGGTAACTGAATCAAGCAAAACCAGATATGGAAACATTTTTCTCTGGACCTACCTCCTGAGGCATCAAAACTTCTGTAGATATAACATATTTTACTCTGTAAATCTGAAGCCACAAAGTGGGTGTGGAGGACCTTTTCCATAGAGATGAAATACATTCCTTTGCAATACCCTCCTTTGTGATTCATAGATGTGTGATAGTTGTAATAAGGAGATTCTTGGACATGGAGGACAGAATGGAGACATGCAGCAGAACCAGTTATATATTTTGCCCTAAAGGTATATAAAGCTACATCTTAGCCAGAACAACTGGTGTTCTGTATCAATGTATGATCAGTTTATAGTTGGTTTCTTGGTATGGTTGCTACTGGAAGCCTTGAAAGCCTTGTGGTGTAAAAGATACATGAAGGTCTCGCTCCAATCTGGCAACAAAAGCAGGAGCATCAGGCTAACTAGCTGTAAAGGAGATTTTTCAATGCCAAAGGGATAGAATTCTAGTAAATGGAGTGCTAGGCTGTCATAGATTGGTTGTGCTTGTTTATAGGGCTTGATAGCTCAAGCTGAAAATACACCAACTGTCAGAGAGTCATATTTCATTCCTACCCAATGAGTAGCTCTTATCCTTCTTATTCCCATACAAGAATATGAAGGTTCACCAAAAAGCCAACCAGTTTAAAATGTTAATAGAAAAAAAAAATACATTAAAACCATTATACGTTTGCACTACTCATATAGATAAACTTTAAATAGCATGTCTACTTACAGCTAGATCCAGCATTCCGTTCTTATGGACAAAGTTGTTGGTACCATCTATGTGATCAGTGTCTTCGAGGCTGCTATAGTTTATGCATGAATCTGTAAGACTACGGGGCAGATTGGCACAAGCAAGAGGTTCATGTGGAATCTCAGGGATGGGCACTTGATTGCAGAGCTTTCTCATATGCTCAGTGAAGAAGTCTGCATAGCCAACATTAAAAGAAGCCAGTGTGGTGTTGAATGTAGCCACAGTTATAGTGGAAATCTGAGATCTCACTGCAAAAAATCAGTATGCCTATGTTACTGTATGCTTTATTTTATGTATGTTAAATAGCATTAAAAAACCACCCATCACATTGTACGCACCCTCCTTATTGGTGTTCTCTCCATGACTATTAGAATGGTCAGGAATGTCACTTAGCAATGTATGATGGGAGTGGGAATGTCTTGCGCTCAAACTTTCCATCTCTGTAGCTGTATCAGAGCTCCCACGTCTGGTAAATTTACCTTGAGCAATATTAACATTGTACAACATTTATCAAAATATATTCAACAATCACATCAATTTGTTTTTCAGCAGTCCTGTTATTACTGGATAGGATTTATGAACAGCATCCTAAGAAACTGCAACATCTCAATGCCTAATATGGCATATAACTAACAAGAAGAAATACAAAATTATATTAGCTGAATCAACAGTAGTAAAAGACTTTTACAATCTAGGCTTACCCCATACCACCAACAGGCTTCACTATACTCAGTAAAAATAATTTTCTATACCTATCAAGCCTTGAAATATTTTTTCTCCTTCCTAAATCAAAGGAACCAGGAAAATTAGATCATAGCAGGAAAACTTTCAAAATGGTATTTGAACTAGGCCCAAGCAATTCAGTGTCACCTAACACCCATTCACCTTGCCAGTCCAACAATTTTTATAGCAAGAAAACAAAAAGAAAACACTTAAGCAGATCAACCCTTTCAAATGCATGTATTCTACAATATGTTCTCAAGCTTTGCAAAGGATCGATGGCGTTTTTGGTGTCACTAGCTGCACTATATAAAAAGCTATTTTAAACCACACACTTTTGCTTGTAAAACATTCCTCTCACTCTCTTTCTTTCTCTCTCTCTCTCTCATATGGTGATGACTTGCTAGAACTTTGTTTTAGATGATAATGTGAACTATATTTTGCCACAACTATTCCCTGTACTGTACTGTACTTACTGTATGATATCTAATTAATTAGTCTGTGTAAATGCAAATTTAATTTTATTTCTCTGGTAATCCCCAAAACACTAAATTATTTGCAACCAGTTCCAGCCCATCTAAAACTTTTCTCCCCTATCTCACAAACAATAAACAGTGGGGGCTGTAAAAATTATACAGTTTATTCTAGTCTACACCCTACACATGGCTGCCTATCCACAACTAAAATGCAGAGCCTTAAGCAACCAAACTCACCTAATATTGTGGTTTGCCAGCCCCCTTTCTCAATAGTTCGCCTTTCCTCTCCAATACCAGAAAAACTCCCAAAGGAAAACGTACTGCGGGTTGGGGATACATCCAAGTGATCCTCATGAAGTAGGAATGGCACCCCCATTCTGCGCTGACGCTTCTTCCCTTGATGGTGGTATGGTATGGATCCCTTGCGCTCTCTATCTTCTCTCCGGCTCTTAAACTGTTGAAGTAGACAACCGAAATTTAATGACAGATACAGTATGTTAGCACTACAAAGTGTCTTGGTAATACACACTTATCTTCAGTCTGCTACGTGGATAATATGATAAATGGAATTCTTCACTTTCCTTATGGTAGTGACTAATGTAGAATTCTGCTTCTCTGATCTCCCTGACTCTGCTAACATTGTACTGTTCCAGTAGACAAGGATTTTCCAAGCCTAACTCTTTATAGCGAATAAAGCAGGATAGAGTGGGGAAGTTTAATATTTTTGCCTGGAATTATTTCTGCCTGTAATTCCATCGGGGGGATTTTCTATCCTCAAAGGAAGTGAGAGGTAATCTCAATAGGGACACAACTAACAATAAATAAAACCACATTATATTTTGCCACACAGGGGATCAAAAGGCAAATGCCCAGTTTAGGACATTTATTCAATTTGTAGGGGAATCTGAGGCTAATGTCTGCCTACACAGGGACTCATTTTTAAAAATCCACCGCAAGGAAGTAAGTGCCACAAAGCATTCCCTCTTTCATTCAACAACACATGATCCTGCCAGACACAAGGCACCTCCCCTGACATATCCTAGATCAGGCTTAGTCCTAGAAGTATAACAAAGCCCTAGTTTACAAGGAAACATGACAGAGCAGAAACTTTGTGAGTTTATGAATCTTATTGTATGGTACAAATAAAGTTTTATAAAGCTTTAGTTTTGTCTGTGGAGCTTTGGCCCTTAATTTCTTGCATCCTTTAAGGGAACCATCATCTGTCACCAACCATTTTGTCTATGTTTTCATTAAAGTAAAACTCATTAAGTAAAACTTAATTTCTTACCTTCTTGAAGATGTTGATTCCAAGATCAGAAGACAGATCTGGTATTGCTGATCTTCGGAGATTAGTTAGTGATACTTTGGCATATGGCTCTGTACCCAAGGATCTGTCGTCTTCATTACATTTGGTCATATCCTATAAAGTTCAAAATGTATGGATTGTAAACATATTTATCTGGCAATGCATGGTACTCTTTTCATAACTTTGTCTACAACAATTATGTGACCAGAGAAAAAATGGCACAAATTCAAATGGCTCTGTCTTTGTTGTAATGTCTCCAGATTTTTTTTCTTTATTCCTGACATTACATGTAAAAACATTTTCAAAATAAAATCTATTCTATAAATAATAATAATCTATAATTCTGGAGCCCGGTTTGTATCAACCTATACACAACTTTATTATTCATTATACAACGTATCTTCTGCTTGGTTAGGAAAAAAGGTATTTAAAAACAGGTATAGGAAGTGTTAGAGATAAAAAAAGCATTATTTAAAATTGTCACAGATGTCTTCATTTCTATGCAGGCACAATGGTTCCTAAAATATAACTATTATTGAATACATAATAATATTAATATAATTGTTATTCAATTATAACAATATACATATACAAGTGACATCTCACCTGAGTTTTATGGGTGTTGACAAGAGAAGGAGCAGCTGCCACCATGGAGCTACTTCGAGGACGTGAAATTGGGGGCTCTTCAGGCTCAGGTGACTTTTCTGGTTTCTCCTCAAGCATGTGTCTAAGCCGATAGAGGTAATACATAAGTGACCACTGTGTGCCCTCTTCTGACCAATGGGGTTGGAGCAGACATCTTAATACTGCCACATCAAAGTATGTAGCATAACGTGATTTTTGGCATGGCGGAATCACCAGAGATGGTCTAAAAATGAACAGGAAAAAGTTACCATAACTAATCGGTAATGGATTGGTTGTAGTAAAGTATTATTTACTACAATACCTTGGAAATAGAGGAGGTCCCTTTTCCTTCAATGTTTGGGAGGTGGCACAACCATCAAAAGAATTTGCTCTCTGACAACTGGATGCAGTAGGTCTTGGACTGGGTGATATGGAGTCCGGCTGAGCTAATTCAGATACAACCTCAAATCCCTGCTATAAAAAAAATGTATCATATACTGATAATAGATTATCTATTTATCTATAGTGATGATAAACTAATATATAATAATATATATATTATATAAAATAAGATAATTGTCACAGTCCCTTCCGTGACTGAAGTTTGAGGATCTGAAGTTTGAGGAACCAGCAGTCTCAAGCCAGACACTACTGCTAGGGCTATACAGGGCTAGTAGGGACTAGGTTCCTGTGTATGAGTATCTCCACCATCAGGGGATACTCATAGGGTTAGGAGTTAGGGCAAGGTTAGGGTGTCTGCAAGGGGTGACCATTCCCTTTTCCCTAGCCACTGGAGGCCTAGTCCAGAGTATTACCCTTTCTGTTTCCCTCCCCTCCCCTGTTATCCGTGACAATAATAAAGCACATTATAATAGGCAAGAAGTTGGATTCAATTGGTATTTTTAATACATCGACCACAGCCTACATATTTTTCCACATCTACTTTTATTTAATATGCCTGGTAGAAGTATTGATTGATTATTGGGAAAATTGTATTCAGGGATCTGTACCTGTGTGGATCCTGTATCCTGCTTTGGTGAATCCACCATTTGGTTCTGACTGTTGCATGGTGAACTTCGTTTTGCTAAAATATAGATGTTTAAACATTACAAGATATTTCACAAGTCTTATTAACACTTTCATTGTGTTCTTTAACACAAAAAATACTCTTGGTAAAGCAATCTAATGTATGTGAATAAAAAGATGAACATCAATCACAATTCATTAGAGAATCTCCAACTTAAGATATTAGCATTTTTTCAATTAGGAGATAATACATACGTGTACATCACAAGCCTGTAATTACAGTTGTAAATATGGGAAATGTGACAGTTACCTGTTATGATGTTACGAATAGGTTTCACAAGTGCCGTGAAAGCAGGAACCTCAGGATGTCTGTGTTCCCACATTGGCTGCCAGATGCAAAGTCCACTTGCAAGGCGAAAAGTCAAATCTGACTCCTGTTTAAAGGGAAAAAAACTGCTACCTTAATAATGTTTACATTTGCCTGTGGGAAGAATTTTACAAAAGACAAATTGCAAGACACTCACTTTAATCCTGTGGACCAGAGGAGCAAAAAGGAAAACAAACAGCTCCACTGTGGCCATAGAATTCTGTAGGAACTTCCTCCGATTATTCTCATCCTCTTCGTTGGTATTACTATGCCTGGGCTGTCCTGGAGAGCCTTGGTTTTCTTGATGGATAAAAGAACCACTACCACCACCCCAACTGGAACTCCGGTCGGTGCTAAACCTGTCATTACTGCAGTCTTGGGGAGCTTCCAGAAGCATCCAATGGAGAGTATGGAGAAGCTTAGTTTCTGCAACACCAAGCTTATCCTGATGGCCTATATACAGAATAAAACCATACATTATAGTCACTGGAATAGGTGTGTCTACAAAACATTTGGATCTGACGTCTCAGACAACATGAATAATACCAACCTAATTTGTTTCTGTTGGAGAGCAGTGTTGCTGTACAATGTAAAACATGTGGGAGTGCAGCTTGGACCAGTTCCCATCTGGAGATGCTCTGGATAGCTTCTGAGAGGGCAGGAGAGAGGCCATGCAACTTGTTTTCAACCAAAACCCTCTCAAATGACTAGTGTATGAAAACAATAATAGTAAAATGTTATATAAAAAATAAGACTGATACAAATCTTTAACTGGTGAATTTTGGATATTCCTTACCTAACCAGTGTATGTTAAATAACCCTTATAAATAGATGCCAAGCATCAGCAACAGAAGGCAAGCATTATATGTCCACAGTTCACTGGTTTAAAATAAAGTGAGCCTGTATAGGTAAGTATAAGTATTTGTCAAAACAACTTTTCATCTAAACACCCAGCATATATTAACTACCCAGCTTAAATCAACTACATATTATAAGGCTAGGTAACACTCTATCTCTAAGTGGAACAAACACTTGAAGATACAATACACTAATATTGATGTAGCAATTGGCTCAGTAGCTAGCACTCTAGCCTTTGCAGCGCTAGGTCTCAAGTTCAAAATCTCGGCCAGGAAAATATCTGCATGGAGTTTGTAGGTTCTCCCTGTGTTTGCCTGGGTTTCCCCTGGGTACTTTGGTTTAGGCAGTTAGGGTAATTGGCTTCCCCCAAAAATCACCTTAGACTGTGGTAATGACATATGACTATGGTAGGGACATTACATTGTGAGCTCCTGGACAACTAGGGACAGCTAGTGACATGACTATGAACTTTGTACAGCCCTGCGTAATACGTCTGTGCTATATAAATACTGTATAATAATAGTATCCATAGGCCCCCAAAACTTGTAGTGCTCCATGCCACAAATAAATGACCAATCTTCCTGGTCACTGGCACTGGCCCTGGCCCGATGTTACTTAATAAAGGTCCATCACTGTGATGGGTTTCCCCTATAAACCAATTATAAGGTGCATCTGGTGGAAAAGAACAAGACTGATGACACTGAGCGGGATGCTGGTAATTTTCAGCGTTTAGTACAGCAAATTCCAAGAAATGCTTGGGTATTGTGAGGTACCTGAAAACATGTGGCCCTTTTCATGTTTCCTTTCCACAGGTTCTCTTTAATGGTTATGAGATATGATCTAAGATTTCAGATGTAAATTCTAACTAAATGACTTTTAGTTTGCTAAAAATCCATGTTTAGGCTTACATTCACTGGTAAAAGAAAAATTATTAGCTTTGCAAGAGATAGTTGTTATTACACAAACTGAAATGGTTATTATTTTCAGCTTACAGCAGTGAAACTGTCTTTTTGATGAAACTGGCATATTTCATATACTTCCTGTTACAGTATCTGTATTCTAGAATCAGCTAAACAGAATCAAGTTAGGGGTCAGGAAATGTAGGGTAGTCTATGTGTAAGGGCATAAGTGCCAGTGATACCTAAAATGAACATGATGTTGCACACACAGGGAAGGTATCTGCATTGAATTCATCAAACAGGCCTTTAACCCAAAGCTTTATGATCTTGAGTGCCTAAATATAATGTAAAATGTATCAGGATTTTTGGAGTGTTAAAAATAACTTCCAAACCTGTGAACCAATGTGCTGCATTTTATACCAGCCATGTACAGATTGAGCAAGAAAATGACAGTTTGAAAGTACTAATTTGGTAATTTATTCTTACAACCTTGCCACATACAAAACACAGGAAGGATATAGAGTTTGGTGTTAGGGTGCCCCAGTTTGGGTTATAGCTAGTTAGCGCCCACCTCTAAGTGGACTGTCATTAAAAATAGGGTAGGGTTTTTTGTGGCAATTTATTTTGATACAATTTATAATATATGTACACTATATTGTGCAAAATAATAAAACAGAGAAATACAGTTGGTGTAAGTGGGCCTTGTTCCCTTTTTTATTATAGATATTTATTATTATAGATATATTATGAAATGCTATGTAAACAAAATGTTTTACATAAACTTCACGTGTTAAAAATATTGAGAGATGACGTTCACATATAAAGGATGTTTTTTTTTTACCCAACAAAAAGAAGGCATCTTTGAAATGCTAATCTTTGCTCCTTTACTAAAGACCAAACCTAAATGAGGACATCTCTAAGATCCTTTATTATGTGAGCGTCATCTCCCATAATCTTTATAACTCATGTGAATCTGGAGATCATCCCACCTAACTATTAGAGATTCCATACTCAATTCTTTTTCGCCACAACCCAGTCATGAAAAGCCATTACATTGTATGGGCTCACCTTACCCCTGAGAAAGCCATTAGGCGAAACACGTCGGGATTTATACCCAATACTTTATAGACTTACATAGAAATCATTCTTGAGAGTTATCCATGTTCGTGTATTCCATCAATAGGAAATCTCTACTTAGCAGTTAAGCTGCGTACACACTTCCAATTTTTATCGTTGGTAAACGAACGACGAACGATCCTGCACGATATCTGCGAACGATTGTATGGCACCGATCCTGTACCTACAGATAACGACACGATCGTTCAAAGATATTGTACACGCGATAGATACGATCGTTTGAACGATACAGGAAGTGACGTGCACCACAGGAAGTGAGCGAACGTTCGTTCACCGCACATGCTCAGACCATGGACGATCACTGAACGACCGTACACACGATAGATGGTCAACGATCGTCGTCCAATCCGATCCGCCGGTCCGGTCGTTCATTTCCAACGACTATCCTCGTTCGTCGGCGTCGTTGGTTACTTTTTTTACGAACGATTTTTGGCCAATCAGTCATTCGATCGTTCGTCGTTCATTTCCAACGATAAAAATTGGAAGTGTGTACGCAGCTTAAGACCTTTCAGGCCCATAATGTGAATGGGGGCTAAGGTCAATTGGCTAATACCACTTATTTATGTAAACATTTTGTTTAAATGGTATTTATTTTTGAGGATATCTATAATTAGATGTAAGACCTTAGAACCCCAATAACTGGTGACACTTAAACAAACTGTATTTCTCAGTTTTGTTATTTTGCACAATATTGTATAAATATTGTAAATTATATCAAAATACAGTATTTTTTGTGCCCTATTTTCTATCAGCCTTTATCTAGCTGCCATATACTTTAAACATGCAAAGAAAATGGTCAGATTAGGCCTTCAGAGTAAAAACAGATTTACTAAACATAGCAATACAACTTGCAATGATTGTTGTATAGCACTCATTTCTAATACCTTAGGATCTCTAAGGACCTCAACAGGGTTAGACAATTTTATATGACAAAGTATATGGCAATCTTCTGTACAGAGAGAAAAAACTGATATACATAAAATAACAATAATAATAAAATAAATGTATGGTACCTACCACACAAGATGCTTCATACTGTTTGCCAAGCTTGGGTCTCAGAAATGCACTGCAACAACAACAGGAAGATAAGATGGTTCATATAGATTTCAGTCACTTATCATGTTGATGTAATTGATTATGTTGATGACGATGGTCATTAAATATAATTCTTTAAAGTTGTTCTGCAGTGATACAGCTATAGTTTCAATAATTATACTCACATGAAGACGTGAATAACGTTTGTGAATGTGTACCCTCTAAGACTGTGTGAAATTTGAAATAAGGGAAACATGGAAGTGTTTTTACTGACCTGTCCATCTAAAAATGTTAGTTGCTTGACAATATCGCTGACACCTTTTGTTTACAGCAAGCAATAATGCGATACAGACTTGTGATTTTCTGATCTGCATACTAGTTTCAGGTGAGTTACCTGAAGTATTGATGGTGATGGGTCAATGTCACAATGACTAGAATGCTTAAAATGAGTCAGCAATGGCATTCTCTTTATTCCTGTCATGTCAATTTTATTTTGAACTGAAGACAGTATGTTAGGAGTTGATTTCAAACATGTGAATGATATCTTCTCCAGTAAACACAGAGAAATAAACAGCCTCGTATAATTTTGGTGCCTCTGTCTGCCTAAAACAGCAGAAACACAGCGTTTGTAAAGAAAACGTAACAAATTATGTTGCTATTTGTTAGTAAATGTTTTCAATGCTGGACTAGATTCATTTTCAGGTTTGCTGGATAGCCAGTTTCACTAAGGGAAAGTGTATCCTCTCCAGCCTTAGGGAGATTTATTATTTAAGGCATTTTGTCCTACACAGAAAATACTATTTTTTTTATTTTACAAATACTCTATTGAAGTTTTGTAATAACAAAGACCTACAAATATTGCAGAATTTGACAAGTAAGAACAGTACAACATAAGTATTACCAGCCAAAGTAAACCAAATAATGTTAACAAGAAAACATCAATCTAAACTCCAGCTGTAAGAATATAGGAAGGTGTAATATCATGCAAATAAAATATTGACACATGATATATAAACAACAAGAGAAGAAGTAAATCATTTGCTAATCAAAGATTGAGGTAGTGTTTCAGAAAACTTAACTCTGAGATCAAGATTATTTTCGTTAATTGGGACAGAGGAGTGTTAATTTCTGATCTGCTTACTTGTTCAGAGTTCAATGAATCATACAGAATAAAAGTCACAAGATCAAAAACACAATCAGTTAATAGTATTTTCAAAAACAAATCAAATCAGCACAGCCATTTTACAAAACTATTTACATGTTGGATACCTAATTGTGATGGTTCAATATATCCTAATGTATCTTTATCTCTTTGTATTTGGTCATGATTTACAAATCCAATAATTGAACTGATGGAGATGCACTGGCTCTGCTCCCAGTGACACACTGCCCTGTGTCCTGCTCCAGGCAAAGCATCATCTGTCATATGGTCATGGCTGATCCTCTTCTATAAAACACTCCCAGTTCTGCTTCATTCCCTCTATCACTTGTTGGTAATTTCCTTCAGAACATGAAATGTGCACAGGCTGCTGGAACTGAACCGTGCTATTACTCTACCACTATAATAAATTATACATCAAAGCTATTCATCTGTATCTTCAGATCCACACTGTCCCTGACCTGTGCCGGGTGTCCAGGTATAGCACAAGTGGCAGGTGACACCAATTATAATAAGAAGACATTTCTTGTGTCAAGATATACTTTATCATTGCATTTAGATTATTATTATAATTATTAAACAGGATTTATTTAGCGCCAACATATTACGCAGCGCTGTACATTAAATAGGGGTTACAAATGAAAGACGAATACAGACAGTGACACAGGAAGAGGAGAGGACCCTGCCCTGAAGAGCTTACATGATATAAAAGTACGTAGCCTGCTACAATAATATTATATAGAAAATATGTTATTGGATGGACATGTACATAGTCTATAATATAGTATTACACATTATTATTGGATGGACATGTACATAGTCTATAATATAGTATTACACATTATATGATATTGGATGGACATGTACATAGTAAACAATATGACTTTATACAGTGTATGATACTACGTCTGTGCAGTTTGTGCTACAATTACTATAAATATATATATATATATATATTTATATATATATATTAGATTGTCATTTACATGGAACACAATATGCCATTGTATAATATATGATGTTAGATGGACACCTGCACATATATATATTAGATGGACAAGTACATGGAAGAGAACAAGGTATATGGCTAATATATGATGTTATACAGACACCTGCACAGTCTGTGCTGCAATGGCTGATAATATGACATACTTCATATAAATAGCATTACATAGAGCACAACATATCACTATAGAATATTTGCTACACCTGTATCCCAGCCCTCCAATAGCAGATGATGGAAGACATACATGATGTGATGGAAGCAGATACATTGCATGCAGACATTTGGTGATTAAAACAAATCATCGTATAAAATGTTCTGCAGGAACACAGAAATGGAAGGAGGACACTGACACACATATATAATAATAATAATAATAATAATAATAATAATAATGGTTACAATCAGTGCAATCTCTAGATGCAGGGATACCATCATCAATGATTGTACCTTGTCTGTCTCCACAGGAAGATCTGTATGGGCAGTGGGATCCCGCGGAGTCTCTCCTGTTCCTGGCCCTCGGAACTCTTCCTCTTCACCATGATGGCAGCCTGTAGAAGCCCCCCGATCTCCCCTCGGCTCCTCTCGGCTCCCCTCGTCTCTTCGCTGCTCGGGAAGATGTCCGCTCCTGTGATTTCTGCTTTCAGCACCTCCCCCCAATGGACAGCGCCCTGCCTCTAGTGACGAGCACAGGAACTGCATCAGGGCTCGCTGCCTACAAGATCTTTAATTTATTCATGGAGTTTTAACGATTCGGCTGTATCAGAGTCAATGCGAGGAAAATAATGGAAGATGTGGGAATGCAAGCAAAGAGATGCAGGTTATTCCTATGCAGAGCTGCTACAAAAACATCCCCATGCTAGATGACCTTCCTGGAAGATGGGTGAAAAGGAGCCCGACCCTTCACTTTCACCTGGTGACAAAAAGTGTGTGTGGCTCCATATCACTGAATATTGGCTGTGATTTCATGGGGAAATAGACCTCCAGTGTACACTGTGCAGTGACAGACACCTCTCCCAAGTGCAGACCTCAGCAACAGGCATCCCCCAGTGCAGGCCTTAGTGATCAACAGAGGTAACAGGCCACCACATTGACAGAACCCTCCCCCAGACAGACCCCCTCTTTCAGACTTAACAAAACCCCACTGCATACTTCATTAATAGGCCCCCATTGCAGACCTCACTAACAGACTTGCATTTCAGACACTAGTCAAAACCCCCCTTTTAAACTTTTTTATCACAGACTCCAGGCAGTCCATTACATTTACCTGTTCTGTTCCCCTTACAGCTCCTCTTGCCCCTCTCATGCCTCCCTGACCTCTCCCTGACCCTTCTTCAGTCATTGAGCACTCTGTGATTGGCTAATGGTGTCATACCAGCATTGCGTACTTGGCAAGCTTTCCAGCACCTGGCCCCAGTGCAGTGAGGTGGTATGGGAGTAGGGTTATCACCTTTACAGCAAAATACTACCAGCTGCAATGAGTGTAACTAATTTTAAGGTGTGTGCTCCTCACAGGATTTTTTCACTGTGAATAATGAGTGTCAGAGTCCATTATTGATTATCTCATATTTTGTGTCAATGACAAAATTACAGAATTTGAAAAGAAACAGAAATAGAAGAATATGTGAAATAAAAGCAAACTGTTCCTGAGGCACCATACGCAAAGTAAAATGAACAAGCAGTGTACACATAGAACAGTTTAGTTCTCTGTAAAAAGTGGGCATAGGCACGTTCTCCACAGGAAATTACAACAGGAAATGGAGAAACAATGTAGTGTTCCCAGTTTTTTGTGCCATTGGTATCCAGTAACCCCTAAAATTGTGCCACCTTTCTACTGCACCCCTTATGCTAAGTCTAATGCCCTAGAGTACTTATGTCACATTTTTCCATTGTCTTTGTATTTTGCACCAACTGTCCAGTGCCCCTGAATAATGACCTAACTTCCATACTTTATAAAGTGCATAATCCAGGGGTGCACACATGGGTGTTCCCGTACTGCTGATAATGCCCGCCGAGTAGCAGGCTCATAATTACAAGGGGGGTTGATCAACTCTTATGAAATATAAAATAGCTTTTTTGTACACGTGTATTTTATACTGTGGTCAACAGTGCTGGAGGGCCGCATATTTTTGTTTTTTTATGACAGAGGCCAGTTGAAATCTGAACACGGGCCCATTTGGCCCCCAGGCTGGACTTTGGTCATGCCTGGTGTAATCTCTTGTCATAGTGTGGTAGTACAATCAATGGACTGTAATAACTACTACTCCTGGCTGCCTACTTGCACTGGTAAAGGCTCCTGGGAGCGGTGCATGGAGGTAACTACTAGGCTTTTTCAGGTGCTTGCAAGTCGTTATAAAAGCCTAGCAATGTGGTGCATTTTTCCACTTTTTTTAATTAAAACTGCTTGAAAAAAAACCCTTACATAAATTGTGGCACCAAATAAATCTATAAAGGCAGCTTGGGCAGCAAACTGCCCTTGAATGTAAATGTAGCATCTGATAAAACGTCTAATGTCCTATATATTACTGAAATATTACATTTTTTTGAATGATAATTTTTAAAAATATGTATAACAATTTTTTACTGCTACAGGTGCCTACTGTTGTGGTGGTGATTTTATTTAAGAAACCATCTAGAAGCATTTGAGGCAAGGTTCCATAGTACCCTAGTGAGCTCTTTTCTTGTCTACATACCACTGAAATACTAGATAACACATAAACGCCATACCATTTATTGCTATATTGAAAAAAACAAGCACTTACAGGGACAATACTCACCTTTCCCACCTCCCACACTGCCAAACTCCACCATAGAGATAATCCATCTAAGGAATATTTAGCATCTGATGTAGGAGTCTTGGATGCTGGTTCCCCACCATTGTGTTCTGTGTTACTTTTCACTGGCTATTAGGTCACTATTATCTGCAGTGATGTAGGAGTGGGAAGATGAAACCAAAGTGCTGTTGATAAGGTACTGTATGAATATATGACACTGCTGGAGGTAATGGGAGGTTAGGATAGGAAGTCAGTAGGACAGGTTCATCTTTTATTAAAATCCTTTTTAATAAGTACTTTTAAAAGTGCAGTCCACCAAGGGTTGTACTTACCTTCTATTATCAGTGATGTTTCCCCTGACAGGGTCCTGGTTTGCTGCTTTTCATTCTGCACATGCACAATTTGGCCCATTCTTTCCAGTGGGTAACCATACTTATAAGCGTCTCCAGTAGTCCCTATGAGTATGAATAATTCATAGGAATGAAGAAGGTCTTGATGTGCTTTTTGCAGTATAAAGAGGAGCCACCAGGAACCATGTTAGAAGAAAGATTGTAGAACTGGGGCTGATGTAATTCCCAAGCAGGCTGCACCCAGAAGGCTGCAACATTTATTAAATACACATTCACTAAAACAAAGTTAAGAAGAAGCTGTCTGTAAAATTGCAAGAGAGTCTCCAATAAATTATCCACACTCCAAAGGTTGATGATGGGCACATATCTCCCTCAACTTTATTCAGTCTGTACAACCCATGTCACTGCAACTCTGCTAATGATGACATTTGCACAGCCTATTACCTAGGTTTTAGGGCAGTTCGTAGACACACAGCTATCTTAGAGCATGGGTGCATGAATGGGAAGAGACCAGGAGTAATTAGACTGGGGCATGGGCATAAAATAGGTATTGGGTAATATATATAATATAATATTATGCACCTACTAGGAGAATGTTTATGTTCATGTGAGTAATTAAACTTAAATAAATATACTCTGATAAGATTGTCTTTATTACAGCACTCAGGAAAGGGTGAAGTGTAATGACCATTCCCGATAAACCATTCAATTTCTATTCTATTTAATACAAATATCTTAATTTTGCTTCAAAATTCTGTCATGAATAGCAAATCAGTTTTTTTTAAAAACAGGCATCTGACTCTCACATAAAAGTATATAAATAGTTCTGTATTCACTGCTTCTAAATAATTGCCATTTTGTATTCTGATCTTAAACCTAATGCTTTTCACTCTGCATTTTAATAATTCCACTGACTCCAGGCTGGGGGAAGGGTGATAGTGATAGAACCAACTGTTGCCATAGCTACACAAAACCATGGCTGACATTAGAATGTCTAACCAACAAGTGAGCACAGATGTCTGCTTTGATGTATCAGAAAGCTCTGTATTTGTTCCTTTTAAATAACAGATTGGTTTAGATAGTGCTGAAAAAAATTTATTAAAACTTATAATATGAGCCTCTTGGTGTTTGCCATGTTCTTCCTTTGTTTATTCTTCTTTATTGGACAGAATATTAGCACTATATTGCTATTGGAATAATGTAGGCTACACATTGTTTATGTATAATTTATTATATTCTAAAATCAATGTTTATCTACCAAGCAGCAACCCTCCATAGATATTAGCATGCAACCATTGCAATGGTATATGTTAATGAAATGGAATTTGATGATCACTTTGCAGTTAAAACATTCTAGTAGTGAGATGTATGACTAGTTGGAGTACATTTTCCCTTTATGTATATCATTCTGCCATACCAGCCTTTTCGAGTGCCCTTTCTTGGACACATCAGTATCTAGCACTATGAGGCATATGAATGATCAGACATGCAAACATAATCAGATTGCATTTTATATTTAGTAGGGGCAAAACCACTGAGGCAAAGTGCCACACTTTATACAAAGCCACTAAAGCTAGACGTACACCTTGCATTGTAATTGTACAATGTGCTTTAAATCTACCAGCAACTTTGCAGTACAAATCGTAACCCTTGTCTGGGAACAAACCATCAGTCTGTATTCTTCAGTATCCCTAATCCTCCATTGCCCAGCAGCTAAAACAGGCTTTGTTTGTCTAACATTGGGAGTCACAATTAGTCATGTCATGATACTTGACTTTGAATATACTGAAAGTGGCCAGTGTGCATTCAGCTAGATGATGTGTGCGTGAATATTTGTTCATTTATTCGGAGACCTTTGCAGCCTACTTAATAAGCAAGATGGAAGCAAATAAGAGCTTGATGTAAAATGCTGAATCTTTCATCTCTGCACAATCTTCAGCTTTCCTTGGAAGTCTTTTCAAACTAACCGAGCTCTACCTAATATGTCTGAGGCCAGTTTTAGACTATAAATGTTCAAGCTTCCAGAAGGCATCAGTTTCTAAATCCAGAGGTCACCTTGTTATAAAAGTATTTTATTCATTTAGGTCTGCGCAGTGCTTCCAGTGCAGTGTAATGTGCCTATTTATACTGAATTGCAGTATTATACTATTTCACAGTATCATATAATTGCAATGTTTGTATCCTGATTACAATCACTACAGCTGTTTTAAAACTGTTATGAGTTAAATGTGAAATATTACAGCAAGAATTGCTACCGGTAAATCCCCCAACCTAATAAGAAAAAAAAGAAAGCGTCAGAGAGTAATGCTTGTGTTAAACATAAATACATAGTTCCTGGGACAGTACCAATTTCCAGCTGTCATCACAGTTTCTACTAGATGATGACATTATCCTCATAGAGTATAATTGTACTTCCCTGTAGTTTCCTTGTCACTGTGTTTCTGCCTTAGCTAATAGTCAGTGCATGATGATACATGTGCCCTGAGTAAGGGCTGCTGTTGTGCACCTGTGGAGCAGAAAATTGCAACACTCGTAATCAGATATTCGGGAACAGAATGCTTGGAAGCAGTTAAGAACCATTTTTTAATGCATTTGCACCCAGCTGTGGCTGCAGTGGGCAGTGGTGTGATTCCTGGAAGCAAAAGATCAATTTTAGCTGTATAGTTTTTTTTCTCCTCTGAAGAATCACACTGCAAGCACTATCTGCAGCACAATTTGGCATCTATGGGTGCATAGCATCAGTTTGCTATGTGTCCACGAGCAACTGTTTTCCTCCACAAGTTTAAAAGGGACCTAGAACTGTTTGGTACGTAGTTTTCTTCATTTTACATAAAATGTGCAAAATGCACTACTGCCTTTGTTTTTGTCCCTTATTTCCCATTTTCAAATGTTCAAAGGTATGTATATAGAGTACACAATTACCCTTACATGCAGTCTAACGACAACTTCAACTCTTCTTAAGTATTCATACCACTTCTTGTTTCCTACACCAAGTACTGGCATCCAGGTGATGTTACACAACTAGAAACATTCCCACCTCTGACAAACATTGGTCCCTATTTAGGTAGGCAGTAAGTAATATTTTCAATGGCGGATGGCTGTCAGGAGCAGGAACACTCCCACACGCACTTCCTGTGTAGTGAATGTTGATAAGCCAAGCACTCAAACACCAAACTCCCAAAATCCACTGCTCCAGCTTCTCCAAATCCTGGGAAGAAGGGAAGTTAAGTCACAATATTTATCTTTTTATGGTGTAATTACCCATTGTTGCCCATTATTTTATTTTTTTTTTGCCTATAAATTGGATGCTGTCTTGCCAAAGAGTTTAGTTCACCGTTAAAACTCCTGCAGAGTCACTTGTGAAATATGAAATAAAACCAAGTATGTTGTTGTGAGTAAAGAAGAGAAATACAGACCATGACAAGCGGTTTATTTTGCAAAACAATCACTATACAGCAACAAATACAATTGCAAATTGGATTGAAAAACATGAACTAACTACCACCAGCCATTCAATAAACGCCTCCCTATTACAGTCTTCAAAGGTATTAGGGAAATGCACAGGTTTTGCAAATCACACCCCTCACAGCCCAGCACAGAAGTAACGCACTGTTTTCTTCTTTTCTGTTGTTTAAGTTGAACATTTTTATCCTGAATATTCACAATGTTTCCTAAAATGTTTGAATGCAATGTACATGGGTATTACATATTAAGATTAACTTCAAATACAGACTTTGATAATGCATTGCATTTTGCAGATAAAATATGTCTTTACTTTTACCCAAACTTTGAATGAAGACATACATATGAGAACGTATTCTATAGCAATCTTTCAGATATATGTTTGGTTACTTTTGAGGTTTCGTTTTGCACATCATTACTTTTGATTGATTTATGTGTTACACAAAAAAAAATCCTTAATAGGTGATAAGTATTTTATACTTTACCAATTTCATACAATCCAGTATTTAGGCAAAAACCTAACAAGGCCTTCAGATAAAAAAAAAGTGCTTGCTGTTAATGCCCAGTGCCAGACTGGGACACACAGGTATCTTAGAATTCAAAGCACCCTGGGTACATGTTTGTACATGGCTAAAGTTTTTTTTTTAGTCCACTGAAGCATTAATGTTTGAACATTAGTACAAGAGTACAAGAGTACAATATTATCCTAGGCCAAAGAAGTCAATTAAAAAAATTTCAAAACTATAATATTTTCAATGCTGGAATATTGATGCCCACCATGATATAAATATTATTGTTTGAGTTTTTGCTTGATTGTGACAGGAGAATGAAGGACACAACAATTACTTCTGCCTGTTTTTTTGTATGGTCGCTAAAGATTAAGGGGATTTAAGTTTTGCTAAAGCACAAAAGCTTTAGGTCTTTATATATGGTATTGTATAGGGAACAATTAAAACCATGGGCTCAGTATAAAGGCGTGTAAAGGTCTTTATATATAGCTTTTTCCAACAAGGTTTTTTATGTGCTAGCTTCAAACAAACATGGATTGTGTTTGCAGTAGGAAGCATTGTAATTTCTCACATTAGGCTCTTATGATCAAATTCGTTCCTAAGTCCACCTAAAGGCTCAAACTTATTTTTGCTATCCTCAGGTGCTAATCCTCATGTGCTACAATACTGCTGTAGTCCAAGCAATTACAGTGGGGGCACAGGGATTTCTCAGCAGTAGCAACAATATTATCCACCCAATAAAGAAGCCAGGATTCAATAAGCGATTTGGTCCAATCAATATTTTAACTGTCTTACAAAGGACATTATGCAAACAAGATATACTGCACCAATATTTTGCATTGACTGCAGCACTTACGTAATTTTATGTTTTACCAAAATGTGGAAGTGTAACAGACACTGTACAAGCTGCATCCAGATGGCTTGTGAAACATCAGCTGTTTTATAGTAGGGAAGCTTATGTAATGGTTAGTGGGAAAATTAAATACAGTAGAATAAAAAAACAACTGCAAGATATCAAGAAATTCTGACTGCATGCAGGATAATTATAAGACTGAAGTCAGCACAAGCTCCTTTTCTACTATAGAACAAATTGATCTTGAATTTCTGTCATGCACTGAACTCTATAAAAATTGTGCATGTTTACAAATGGCTCTTCATTTTAAATATTACATTGGATTTTAATTAAAGAATGATACAGAACACCTCCACAAGCACAACACACCTCTAAAGGAAGTTTAATGCTACAAGGTTGCCTGGCCAAGTACATTTTCTGACTTCCTTAGAATATTGTGTTGATTATAATGGACTTGTTATGACTAATATGTAACCCGTTTGTCAGGTAAAGATCTTAATTGAAAGAGCCATCACCTTGTAAATGTTACTAATATTAAATGTATAAAAAATAGCAGATTTGTTTTGCTTGTACTGATGATAGAACAGATTGGAATGGGCATATATCTCATATATATTACCTTTGTGAACAGAATGTGTCTTTTTAATGCCACTGACATTGTTATCTGCCTAATTGGACATTCTAAAACTGTTTTAAAGGTACAAAAAGAAAAGCTTAATATGTAACTAGTTCTTAAACAATTTACTTTCAACTTGGTGAAGTCACAAAGCAATGTCACAGCTATTAAAGTGATATGCAGTACTTCTAAAGAAGCCCGGCACCTTTTTGTCAAAGGGAATTGGAAACAATAAAACTAGCTGATAAATTTACCCATGTGGACAACTTGACAGGAATACCAACACAACCTCATTTGCCCATCCTGATATAAGGGTAAGCACACTGTGTAAAATGTATGAAGGAAAAAACATATATGTTACTGCCCATTGACAATTTTTAAAGGATACATACAAATGTCTTCTTTCTCAACTACATCTTCACTAACTTTGTTATCAACACACAGCACTGTGTACATATAGTACCTATTTCAACTGAAATATGTACTACTAAATGATTGCCACTGACTTTCAATAACATTTTTTTGGTTTAGAAACTGCTGAATATATCCTATCTGGACCTGTTTACAAAGCAAGTTATTTTGAATTCACACAATGGTATTACAAGACTGGCTTCAAGAAACCTGTAACTACTAACGTTCCATGTTCCACTTTAAATAACACTGATTGTAGAGATTATTTATCAGTTTAAAAGTTATGGCTGCTTCTTTCAAGATGGACTTTTAAATAGTAACCTAGCATTATTGGTTAAAAAAATCATATGTAAAGAGTCATATTCTTTGGGTCAATGAGGACATGTGTGTTAGTTTAGGGCTAGTTTACCTACAATTCTCATAAGACTCATAAAAGCCTTAGTGATAAGTAAGGTTATATTCTGACTAGTCAAAAGTTATACCATGGAATACAGCTGAAAGGTTGCACTGAAAACTTGTGACAATTCAAAATGTTTCTCATAATCAATCCATCTCATAATCAAATCATAATAAATTAATAATCAATCAATCCATAATCTGTACTTTTGTTCAACCTTAGCAAGCAGAAAATCAAAATCAGGCAGTTCCTTCCTACTGAATCTTTGAAAGTGAAAAAGAACACATAAACCTTCAGGATAAAAAAACCAATGCACACGGCAGCCCTTTCGAAATAAGGAGCAGGAGAAAAGCAAAATCATTGACAAAACAGCTCTCTTTTGGAGCATTCCAGCGAAAAAAGTAAATCTAAGACAGCCAATGCTTCTTAAGAGCCCAAAGAGGGCAACATCATGCTTAAGAGCTTTTTTCTTTATTGTCTTAAATATATGTTGTTGCTTTCTTTGTTTTTTTTTTTTTTTTGATTTGCGTATTTTTTTACATAGGAAAAAAGAGTAGCTTTCCTAACATTAAATTATGCCTACCTAAAACTGCTTTACCAAATGGTGCAACAGACACAGATACTGTGAGTAAGAAATGGACTCTTCAAGTATATGAAAAGGGTTTTGGGAGATATGCATGAAAACATGGCCACAGAGAAATATATATACATCTAGATTAATAATACTGTATCAAACAGGTGGAAAAAAGGTGTTGGAAATGTCTGCCTATGCACAAAGCTAAAATTTTTTCATGGCCCCAGCTGCTCCGAAAGTCTGCAATGCACCATGTTACAAAGCAAAGCAGGCATTCTAGTAGCTAACAGACCATCAAATATACAGGTACTAGTCAAAAAACAAGTGCTTTATTTACTGCTCCCTTACAACATTGTTCCCCAAAACATCCTTAAAAATCTTCCTCAAATTGGCTGCTTTCTCTGCCATTGCAATGGCATGACCAACTGCTTGCTAACAAGATTTGCTTCTAATGTTGGACATTGGTGTATATTTGTCTTCTTCTTTTAAACACACCTTGCTTGGTTTCTGACACTGCACAAAGCTTCAATGGGTTTGTTAGCCTATGGGAATTGGGGATTTGATGGAACAAAGAGCTTAACCACTGTCTGAACTGAACAAGAAGATGAGCAGCCACTCTGACTGGACATGGCTCTTACGGAAACTTTGTTCGGGTGGCTGGCAGGCACATGTTGAAATTACACCGAGTATTTTAGGGCTCCATGCAAGACTAGTTAAGAGCAGTGATAATGACTTGGGTAATGCTTTGGGAATATCATATTATGTGACATTTGGTCTTCTAATTCCAGTGTACAGTGATGAAGTATGACCAGACCTACTTGTCTATAGTTATCCTATGATCATCACTTGTTGTCTGTAACATAATGGGTACATCTGGTATCCTTACGCGGGAAATTATGTATACAATGAAAGAACCTACAAGTGTATAGGTTTGGCATGAAGTGATATTTGCTTCTCTTGTGTTGAAGGATAAATAATGAATGTGACACCTGCTTTGAGCCCAAATCCTGCCAAGAGCTCATGCGTAAATATTTTTGTTAATAATATTATTTAATATTAACTTCATACACTGCTAAAGGTAGAACACATTCATAAGCCCTGTTTGGCCAGGGCTGCAGTGACATCTTCTGCTAGCGTAGCAAGCTGTGGGGATTCTAGCAGGTTAATGCTTCCAGAGGATGACACATTGCTGAGGCGCCGTGGAGAAGCCACACTGGACCTTCCTGGAGATTGTGTGATAATCTCAGCTCCATGATCTACACGGGCCTTAGCTTGTTCTCGGAAGTGCAGTTTCTGGCTGTCTATCTGCAGGAGGAAAAAAGAAGGGCAACACAAGGTGATTTAATGTTATCTGAACACTGCATTAAGCACTTAGGTGTCTATGTGAGATAAACATTGGTTTCTATAAAACAGTGCTGAAGGGCTGCTATCCAGAAACTGCCACTGTGACCTACTGGTCAATAAAAAACAGTTCCAAAAAAAAATTACCATTTCTTTAATCTATAATTCTAATAGTTTAGTACTAATAATATTGATCATAACCCATGTCACTCTCCTTTATCTGATATATTAAACCAACAACTTCAGTCTGTGTTTTCTTGCATGTCGTCTAAGGCTGTGGATCTTTCACAATCCTTTCCAACGCCAAAAGACTGCACAGTGCATGAAGGAGCGCTGTACATACAGCGTCATTTTGCTCTATAGATAGGGGAGGGGGAAGAACTATGAAACGACACCCCACTGCGCTCTCTCCTCTTCACTTTCATTACGATCATTCCTCATTGGTTGCCCATGGATCCACCAGGATGAACGATGGACGAAAACCGTACACACGCCACATTCTCGTCCGATATTAGCCCTGAGGCAATTATCGGACGAGAATCATCTAACGCCTAGAAATTGCTACTTGCCAATTTTTACAGAAATACTTTTTTGCTTGTAAAATGTACCACCATACTTCAGCTACACCATGGTTTTGGTAGGTATACAAATAAAAAAATGCTAATATAATCAGTGTTTACCTTTATGTTGCCTCCTCCAGGAATATGATGGGCATTTTCTAGAGAGCCAATCTTTGCCTGGGCCTTTTCCTTGAAGTCCAGTTTGACACTCTCAATCTTCACATTTCCACCACCTGAAACATAGCCCCAAAAACTGAGATCAAATTCAGATTTCCTAAAAAAGTGCTATTATAATTGCAGTGAATAAAATACATGAATAGTATAAGGAAGTCACTATGCAAGGACATGTCAAATCTATTAAAAGTATGAATAGATATTATCTATTAAAGGTAATGAAATGACAAGCACTGTAAACACTGAGAAGGGGAAAGCCTGGAGCCTGGTGTGGTTGCCACATACAAAAATGTAATGTCTTGAAGAACCAGTGAAAAAAGAATGACTTAGGAAGGTAACCAGTGTAGTGTAGATAGTTAGACACATTTAATTTTACCTTTTTACACCTGTGGAATTTGTATACATATTATTATTTGCACTTAGTATGAATTAATTCCCTCACAAATATCAGTAAGTCAGTAAGCTCACAAACTATGTTTTAAACAATGATCAACAACAATCTCCAACAAACTCTAATCTATCAAATGTCAGCTAAGCAATACTGATTGTGACCCGTCAATCATTTGAATGCTTATCTCATCTTGTTTTATCAATTAGAAATATAAACTGGTCTCCTGTGATCACTTAAAATACAGATCTGTTTTATTGGTTTATCCATGTCATCTTTGTTCTTTGTGATTTTATTGAAATGAATAATTACCAGAAGGCTCAAACCAAGAATGACAATTCTGACCATACTGACCATAATTTAGTTATAGAGGGTCTAGCTTTGAAATCCTTTCAGCTACGCATAATGAAAGGGTTTTGTATAGATCTGTTTTTTTTTGTGATTTTAAATAGAAGAAACTCAAAAGGGTAAGAAAAATAGAAAGAAATCACAACAGAATAAACAGTGGAAGCATATTAAAGCCCCATACAGATGTCAGGTCTTTAGTGATCATTTCCAGTGACAGACAAATGAACGAGCACTGCACAGCATCATTCGATTCAGGAAGGACATAGAGGGGCACCCTTCTGTGCTCGCCTTCATAGAAGTGAACAGCAAAAATTCTTGATCAGCTGTTCATCAATCTACTGGGGCTTTAGAGGGGCAGGTACAGGATACTGTGGAAGGCTTAGGCTATGTACACACATCAGATGATTCTCGTCTGATACTCGCCTCAGGGCTGATATCGGATGACAATCTGGTCTGTGTACAGCGCTCATCGTCCAGATGACCATCCTGGCAGATCCACAGACAATGGTCGATCGTAATGAAAATGAAGAGGAGAGAGCGCAGCGGGGTACCGCTCCTTGATTCTTCTCTTCCCCTCTTCATAGAGCAGAATGGTACTGTATGTACAGCGCTGGTTCATGCATTGTGCAGTCTTTTGTCATTGGAAAGGATCGTGAAAGATCCTTTCGAATGACAATTATTGCAAGTGTGTACCCAGCCTTAGTCAACAAACAACATCTGACAGGAGCCTCATCAGAGACTGTCCAATGTTTTTCCCTTGCAATGATTTAAACTTATATGGAGATATAATAGGGAATAATACTGAGAATTCACACCCAATGGGCCCGATTTATTAAAGCTCTCCAAGGCTGGAGAGGATAAACTTTCAGTGAATCCAGGTGATCCAGCAAACCTGAAATGGATCTGGTTCAGGATTCAGAACATTTGGTAACAAATAGCAAATTACTTTAATGAAATCTATTCTGTTTGCTGGATCACCCAGCTTTATTGATGAAAATATATCCTCTTCAGCCTTGGGGAGCTTTCATAAATCCTGCCCAATATTTCATTTTTTATATAGGAAACCGTACAACTAGGTAAAAGGTCCTACAAATTTGCCTAATATTTGGAGAAGAATGTGGTGAGTTTTACACAAATTATAGTAATCAGATTCAAGGTTAACACTTGAAATCCAGATTTCGTTTACCTGGCCTGTGGCGTATGTTTCTTAAAGATCCACACTTGGATGTGACATGGCTTAGGTCAATCTTCTTAGTTACAATCTGGATCTGTTAGAAAAGCAGGAAGTAGGAATTAAGACGTATAGAGAATACACAAACCCTCACCTCAAAAGTTGTTAGAGAAGCTGGAAAAAATATTTTTTTAAATTGGTGCATGAGGCAGTGAGGATAGATAAGCCAGTGGTGCAGCAAGCATCTACTGCAGGTAATACTTGTTACTAAATTCAGAAGACTTTATTAATACACCAAGAAGTGGTTAAGTACAAGCAGCCAACATGGATGGTCACAGTTCAACTTTAATTTCTGCTGAGTGATATTTAATGACATGATTTACTTTTATTTAAGTTTAATTTTTTTACTGATACAGCATTCTTTGCAGACACATAGGGCCTGATTTATTAAAGCTCTCCAAGGCTGGAGAATATACACTTTGTTCGGTGAAGCTGGGTGATCCAGCAAACCTAGAATGGATTTCCTAAAAGTAACTTGCTATTTGTTAGCAAATGTTTTTTCAATCCTGGACCAGATCCATTCTAGGTTTGCTGGATCACGCAGCTTCACTGATGAAAGTATATTCGCTCTAGCTTCGGACAGCTTTAAAAAATTAGGCCCATTTTGTCTGATCAACCATCACAAAAACTACATTTGTTTTATTATTCCTCTAACCAATGATATTATTATTATGAAATGTCCTGAAAGTGTCACATACTACCTAAAGTTCGCCAACACAGACATAAATGTTGATAAGATGTTGAAAGATGATAGCTGAAAACCTAACTTATAAGGCATCAATGTTTCTGAACCTGCAAAGCAGAGTTTTTTTCACAGAGGGTCAGTACATGCAAAAATTTAAATTTATTGGTAGTTGCAGACAGGCTGAACATTACAGTTTCTTCCAATATCTCTTGGAGTTTCCAAATATGGACAGAATCTCCAAACTTTGTCCGCTTGCCACAGTTAGAATCCTCACCACTAAAATCTCTACTTGTTTTAAATTACAGAGTATAGAACAGGAGAAAAGTAAATATCTTAGCTAAGTAGAACTCATGGCACTGGCAGTATTTTTGGCTCTGTTAATTCCTACTAATGTCCTAATGTCCTACTAGTACTGGATCTCATTGGTTTTATTTTACCATGTTATGTGACACCAGATTAGCTGCTCATGTGAACAAAGCTCTGGGAATTTGTTACAAAGGTGAACCTTAAATAGACAGACACACAGAACAGACCAAGTGCTGATAGGTTAGGTGAGGCACAGATAAAAGTAGAACCTTTGAGGATCTTGAAAGGAGCACCAAGGAAGTGGCAGATGAGATCCCATTAAAAAATGTGCCCTTACTTACTTGACCTCCCCCAGCATTATGAGTGATGTTATCCTTGGAGCCACAACGAGACTGAACAGCACTATAATCGATCTTCTCATTTAAGATCTTAACCTAAAAGGAACAGGAGGCACAGTAAGTGTGCCCAAGTGATATAAAGAAGCACTGAAAACTATGCCACTACTGTACCTATTACAGCTGTGTAATAGCTGTCTCCAAAGCTTAAGACCTGCAGTCCAAAAGAATAATTAGAAAATGTACACTTTAATTACTACAAAAGTACTAGCACCTTCAATACAGGGTCAATGAGTATTATTTCGAGGAAATATTTTCAAATATTAAAAAGTATTTTTTACCTCATGTCAAAGCTTATATAAGGTTTATGGTAATAATATTATGGTGATAAGTATTTTGATCTACAAAATGAAAGCTTTTACCTGTCCTCCCTTAGGCTGATACTTAATGTTGTCTATGGATCCAATTTTGGACTTGATGTTCTTTAAGTCAGGTAGTGGCTGGCTCATTATACGCATTTGTTTCATTGTAGCTGGAGATTTGGGAGGCGTTCGAAGAATAGCCACTTTCTTCTCTGTAGGAGTGAACATAGCAGATTTTGGAGTTCCTGGAGTGCGTGGTGTGCGTGAATAGCTTGGTGTTCCTGGTGTGCCTGGAGTTCTTGAAGCATAGCTTGGTGGTGTTCCAGGGGTAATAGCTGTGGATCCAGGTGTGGTTGGGGTAGATGTCCCACTTTTTCCTGTTCGACTCCAAATTGGCTCAGATCCTGAATATAGATTAAACACAGTTTGGGCAACCTGCTTAACTTTTCTTAAAATTAGACAAACCATTCCCATTAGTAACTAAACATGTATACGTTTATTAACACTTCTGAAGTTTTTCCCAAATAGTGATGAACAAATCTATGCAATTTATCCAGGGGTTGTTAAAAGAATGTTATTAATAAAACCTAACAATTTTGTTTTTGAATATATAGTGATTAAGGAGCTTGGTATGTAAAGTTGGTGGAAATCTGTTATATTGCAGTTCTGACAGCAATAACCCAAACCCAAAGACTTGGCTCACTGTCTGTGGCTCAACAATAATGTCAAACAGCAGATTTTTTTTCGTGGTGCCTAAAGTCAATGGTCTACTCTGTATTTATCAGCTTACACATAGCAACATAAATATGCGGAGGGACAGAGCAGGTTTTAAACAATTTAGTGCAGTTCAACTTTATTGTGCAAAAAACTTTGTTAGCATGATATTGAAGACATTCCTATTTTGTTCAAGACACGTTTTCAGATTTAAGATAAAAAAAACATAATTTGCCATTACAAAAACAAGTTTATTTGATTGTCACTAAGTACCAATACCAATATACTATTGCCTGGATAAATTAGAACCTTCAGAGACATTTTGTGAACAATAGAGAGGGGTCAGAAATCCTTTAGGAGCCTGTTCTTGGGAGCTTTCTCCACACTTTGTATCCTTGTAACCACACAGGAATGGATGAGGAATCTGACCAACATGGGAATACACAGATATAAGCACCTGACAAGGGTTCATGCCGTTTCATGCCAAATCTGAGACTAAAAAATAAAGTCTGGTAAACATACTGGTGGTGCGTCTCACAGAGGAAGAAACAGAAGTGCTGGTGGATATAGAGTTCTCTTCCTTATCTATAGGGATGATCTTCCTGGTTGGATGGATGGAGGAAGGTCTAGGTAAAGATGAACGTTTCTCTGGACTCTTAGTCACTCCATCCTAAACAAAATACCAAAGGTAAAATCAATAAAACACTGTAAAAATCACTTTTCCAAAAATTTTAATGAAATAGAAATACTGGATTTACGATTAGTATACCAATCACACTATAGCAAGTTTTTGAGCCATTGTAACTTTAATTGCATTAGAACTTTATTTTTATTTGTATATTTGTATAGATAAAAAGTCATGAAAAAATACATTTCATAAAAACAAATAAAAAAAAAAAACAGAATACCAAATTATATATTTTATATTTATATATTTATATATATAGTTACATGGGATTGTACGGTTGCCAATAAATATACTTAGAACTGAAAAATAAAAAAATACACTTTCCTGCTTAAACTGGCATGGAATTTTACAGCCTTCCCTGTGTGACATGGCTTGGGTAGTGGCTGCTCAGGCTTTAAGCACTAAATAGGCATAGCAGACGGGGAGAATCGTCGTGTTTTCCTATGCTTAAGGTATTGGTATTTTAGAAAGACAGAAGTGATGTATCTTACCAATGAAAATCTCAGACAAAGTAGGAGAAGACACTTAGGGGAACTACCTGTATTTCACCTTCTAAAAATCTCACTGCATTTGTGCATGTGGCTAAATAACTATAGTATGTACATTTTAATGTAAAGATGTTTTTTGGAAATATATCAGACAATGAATATTAGAACTGATCTGAGTAACAATTATTTAGAATGCTTTTAAAGTGTTTTATAAAGAAAAGTTCATCTATGTCATTTGTCTATACTAATTTTACCATTTACAGAATTGTCTCTCCCTAAGGTGAAAGACTAACATGGGCAGCAATAAGCTTTATAATTTACAAACTGTGATAACCTTTCAATATCTTTTTCTTCTCTATTCTGTTCAACTATTGGTATTTGTGACTAAATTCAGAAAGAGAACTGTACCAAGGAAGGGGAATCATAGAAGTCAAAAGATCCTTTATAGTTCAGAAAATATAAACCCATTTCCTATTACTCTTGTCTAGTGTTAAATTAAAAAGTGTTTCTATACATAAAGTAGAACATTTGTTTTTCCATAGCATTTTCTTTTCACAAACACAATCACAGGACAGAAACAATGCAGCTTTACAAAATAGCATAATCATTTCACATATGTCTAGGGTTGCAATTATTAGGTTAGTAGAAGGGTGCTTTATTCCCTGTGTTCTGTTTCTTTTTGAAGAATAACCACACATAAGTGACAGAAATCCCCCCAAAGGGGTTACAATCAAAAAAAGTGACTGACAGTGGTCCTAAATGTGAAAAAAAGATTTGTCTGGAGCTAAAATATAAAACTGACCCTAGAAATAGCAATCTGATCTGGATGGCCTAAGATCTATATCTTATATTCATGTTGCCCCACTTTGCACACCTATAGTCTAGTTATAGGTAACAAATGTTACTCACAATGATCCTGTCCTTGGTTTGCCGAAGAGCACTTGGCGTCTGCTGAGAATCTCCCCCTGTTGGCATAGCACAAGAAAAAATAAAAAAAATTAGGGATAACAAGCACTCATTTTAATGGAGTGGAACCACCAGACAGGAGGTCCTGGTAGACCAGTTTCTTGACATATCCTAAATACTAATCTTCTACCTTTGACTAGGTGTATTAGTGGATTCTTATGCTTTGTACTATTTTGCACCTTAACTCTATGCATTATATTTATTTTTATACTTATTTTTACTAGCTTATCATTATTTGCTAATCTTTGTATAATAACATTCTGAAAGTAACCTATATTAAGTAAAAAAAAAAAAACATACAGTACAATGAATAACTGTATCACAGTACTTTGATGCAAAGTGTAACTCATATCCAATATTAGGCTTTAAATGACACATAGAACACACATGCAATTGTTTAATGATGAGGGCACACCACTTTTTTTACTCCAAAGCATACTTTGTCAGTTTCCAACATTGCTTTTGTAGATATTAAAAAACAAGTAACCATTACTATGTCTGTACTTTCAGCGATATCTCTAAAAAAAAACATCAGTTTACCTAAAGCTAAATTTACCCTAAGCAAGCTCATTTTTGTTATATACAATGCTGTTGATGTCTGAAACGATCTTCACATACAAGTAGCAGGTACAGTATTCACATAATCTGTTAGTAATTCCAGAACGAATAAAGTGGACCTGATATCTAGGTTCCTGCTGAGTAAATGTCCAATCTCTTTTTGTCCTGGTGACACTGAGACATATAATCAGAGCAATCTGCCCACTGGGGATGAAAACAATACACAACAATAAGAACCTGAAATGGGTTCTATCCATGCCCCTTCTTAGTTTAATTTAAGTCTGGTTCTTGTTAGATAGATTTACCCTCATTTACCCTCATTTTCAGTCTTGTGACAATCAACTGGGACACAGAGTGGGGCATATCCCCACTCAAGTAGACAAATCAGGCGAAAAAGAACCAAAACATAACACAATAAATAGAAAAAACTTGGGGAACTATAAGACTCACATGTTTTAATGAATGGCTGATGGTAAGAAATAATGGTAAGTATAAAGGTGTGAAGGTATGGAAAGAGAATTTTCAACCCACCAACAAACTGAATAGTAAAAGAAAACACACGACATAGCAACTTTTATTTTAACAATCTTTTTTTTTCTATTTTTCTTATTTAGAATACCTAGAAACAACGCTACAAGTAGGATCAGGTCATCAAAGTGTACCCATATTACAGATCTGAGTAGATGCCAGTTGTGTAGTACCTGGGCATCAAAACTTCTATCTATTATCTATAGCCAACCTCAGACATGAGATTTTGCTCATGTCTAGTGGAGACCAAAGCTGCCCTTTGATCAGCTACCTAGTCTGAATGGTATCAACAAAATATCAATAATTCAAGTTTAAACTGCAGTTTTATTAACAAAACTAGTATCACAATGAAACACAATTCAGATGACCATATTTAGGGTTATAGAAACACATCTGCAGTTTGTATAGCAATAGTATGGCTACTCAGGCTGCTCAGAAGAATGTTCACTAACACAAATAAATATGTAAATATTAACTTCATTCAATCCATTTATTTTTTTTATTTATTTTTTTGTAAATATTCACAATGTCTTTAGCAAATCAACCTTGCTACATCTACTGTTAGATATCTGAAGAGTTCCTATCCATTCAATAGAAAATTATTAAAGCGTACCTAAACTCAGAATTTTCACTTTTATTTAAAGTAAAAAATTTTGTGCAGTGAGATTGGCAAGTTTTTCCCAATCTACGTCATCTGATCTCACGCCTGAACAGTGCGAGATCGGGTGACGTAGGAGAAAAAACACGGAAGAAGAGAGGAGAAAATGGCGGGCCTGGGGCTCCCTCTGCGTTGGGCAGAACACAGATACCGGGACGGCGCAGGGTGCGATGGAAGAAACCTCCCGACGGACAGACTGATCTGCGGGATTGAAGGTAATATAGGTGTAACTTTATTGTTTTAGGTGGGTTTTGGGTTTACTTCCACTTTAAGGTACATCAAAAAAATATAAATAGTATGCAAACTCCCATAGCTTATGAAGTTGTCCACTTTGCCAATACAGTACACCCAAAGGTTTAGTCTACATGTGCTGTTTCCCCAGTGTTTAACCTAAGAATTTAAATGTCCTTGTTTGAAATTCCTATGCATCCCAATGGCTAGTCTACATCAGGGTGTTTGTTGGAGGCACATTTTTAGCAGAATGCTCATTTACTGCGTTCTCTCCCTACAACCTTCTTTATATTTACAAACATATTTAGTGTGTGGGCTTAACTACACAACACTTTTTTATCAATTTATATTTAGTTAGGTAGGCTAATATAAATTATGATACAATTGTATAAAGTGTTTGGAAAAAAGATTACAATGTATTTGTATGTAGAAGTACATTGTATTTATTGGCTTCTTTCTTCCTAATTGATTCCACCAGTCCTTTCTGCTGTTTCAGGAATGTACTAAGTTTTATTACGTTAAAATTAGCACAGATAGTTTTGACACACAGAATCTGATACTTACACACACAGCACATGCTGGATCAGGATGCTTTCTTTTTTTTTCATGTGCTATGCTGAGGATGCAGTGTTCCGCATTTGGTGGAATTATAGCACACCAGTTATGTTTTAGTTTAGAGTGTTCTTTTCTTTGTAGATACATGGCTTTGAAGTGGAAGGAATGTCCCACTTTGAAAAATACACAAAAAGGTAGGTGGTTTTTGCAAAAAGGGACAGGCGATGTCCCTTTTTTAATATCTGTTCCTACCTGCCTGATCGCCGCCCAGCTGTCAAATTTTCCTATGCTGCAGATGCACAGCACATCGTTGGTTACATGGCAATCCCATCTTCCCACATGCCAGGAATGAAGAGGAATAAAGCTGCCTTTGTGTCCCTCATGGCGATTCAATGTACAGCATATCCTGCCTAAAAGCATCATTATGCAGCTAAGAGATATTAACTTGAATGGGTGACATCCTGATTGATAAATAAGAGTAAAGCCTTGAACTTGGAAGCCTTGTTTAGCATATGTCCATCCAGACTTGAATTAAAAAAATTCAACATACTTTAAAATTCTCCCACTGATATGCTTAGTCTATTCCAAGTAACCATATTCTTAAATTTTATTAACTTTGTTCAACGTGTTTTCTTCTCTTGGGGACTTGTTATTTCCATCTATCACCCACTTCTGTCTTTCTTAACTATCCTCATTACAACGGATTCGACTTTTAACTCTAGAATAATGTTCTACATTGTAGTTCATCAACAGTAAGATGGTTACATTGCTTGGACTTGAAGACTTTCTGAAGAAGCTCATAGCACATATTGCAATGCAACTATATTCTAAATGCGTCATTCTACATCCTGATTTATATTATACACAGACAAATTGGCATAGTTTTTAACATCTATAGAAGCCTGGACCTACTGGTTACGGATGATACAGATGAGTAATTCAACCCACAAGCATCTTCCAACTAAAGTGCAATTTAAGGCCAGTTCCAATTTGCACACATTGAGCATATGATACCTAAATAGTTTTGTAAGACTAAAAGCACTTACATTTTAAGCTTACTTAGCATAGACTTTACTTAAACTAAAATATAAAGCATAAATATGGGAGGAGGGGTATTTACAGAAGCTAGCAATAGAGTAATTTTACTTATCTCTACGGTAGGCAAGAATAGACTCAGCGGTGATGTAATTAATGTATGAGACAAATCAATGGAAATGTGTACCATGGTTGCAATCGATCATGAGGTTTCCACCAGAACAGAGACATGGGTATACAAACTTCTAAGAAAGCACTAAGTCACTATGCCAAGATACAACCAATGCACGCTTATGGCTTCGCAAGCGAATGTGATCATGAATTCTGCAAAGAAATGAACAAGAATCCATAAATCAACAAATAAATAGAACAGGAAACTAAATAAGAAGCAACACAAAATAAAATAAAATGTTTGCAAGGCTTTAACATGGAAAATTAGTTACTATGGAAGCCTGGAAGTTCTTCAAATGTGAAAAAAAAATGTAAATAAATAAAAAAGAAAAAGAGAAGAAATTCTGCAAGGATGAAATTTGCAAGCAACTCAACATGAAAACTAACCAAAATCATGTTTGCCAGCCACATTTGCAAAAAACTGAACAGAGCGGTCACCTGCCGGCTTCCTCCTCATGCAGGCCTGGTGGGCCGGTCTAGACTGCTTGACCGCAGGTTTTAATATAACCTTTCTGGAAGGAGAGTGGGTCTGAACGTCTGATTTTTTACCAATTTCAGCTTTCTTAAGAACTGCTATAGATGGGGAAAGTGAGAAAAAAGAGAAAGAAAGTACAAGTCAGGGGAAATACAACATACAACATTGTAAAAATAAAAAAAATGTTCAATTGTATCTATTTAGGCTCCCTGGATGAGCCACAAAGCTGTGCTTGGATATAAAAGATGAATAAGTGATGGACCTTTTTTCCTTCTTGCTTCATCTCTTGAGGTTGCACAGGGTTCCTTTTTACCAATTTTCCTTTCCGGAGTAGACATTCGACCTCGTCCTGTTTTGATTTGCTTATCCTTTCTATGTCTATCAATGGGAATTTTCTGTATTTCTCGCTCCACCTTCTCCTCCTTTGGAAGTGCCTCTATAGCTTCAGTCATGATACTTCTTTCATCATCTGTACAGTTGAAAACAGTTAGGACAGCTGCATATACATGTCTTTGTAGAAAAAAAAGCAGGCAAAAGATAGAAAGCTAAAGTAGAAATTCTACTGATTTATAATAAAATGTATTGAATACAAACATTCTAACACTACTTTATAGTAATGTAAATGAACTGTGCTATACATGTCAGTATTTTTTATGCTAAACATGTTTCATATTACAGCACCCTAAGAAGGGTTTGCAGGAAAAACTAAAAAAAAGACTATTGCTGGAGGTCTCCATGTTACAATACAAAGTGGTCCTCTCTTTCATAATAACTTCATTGTTCTTTGAATTCCAATTTCTTTTATGCCCACAGCACATGGTAATCTAATTTGACATTGTATGGCATGCTGTAATTGTTGCTATAATTAAAAAAAAAAAGTTAGTCTGCCAAGTACACAATAGAGAGTTGTAAAATGTTGATAAAGGGTGGCACTCTGCTTGTTATTTTACAGAGTGGAAATAATTGTGTTTTAACCCTGATTTCATATATTATATGCCAAATCACTATATATATATATTAAAGGTGCTTATAGCCCGCTGTTCAACTCCAATCAAAAATAAAGAAAATGTTAACAAATGTAATTATGTACACATAAAAATATGTTTTTTAAATGAAACCAGAGTAAAGACCAACATTTAACTTGGTATCAGCCCCTTGTAATTCCCCGTACAATGACAAACTGAGAGTGATAGGGATAGAGGTCAATTACCTTTGCTGCAATGAAAATGTAATGACAAAGAACACACTAGCAGGTATACAAAAAGCAGACTGAACAAAATATTTGGCTCATCTCTGTTACCTTATTGTCAACTTATAGGCTGGGGTGTGGGAGATGACCGGCCTGTATGGCTTAAGAGCTGCTGAGAGACAGGTCACCAATCTGGTTCTGCTGTTTGGCTTTATGTTTAGCTGTTTGCTTGAGTTCAGCCTTAAATAAAATGGGGGTTGTCTTCCGCACATTGACTGTTTCGTTTATTTTTTTTTCAACACACCGTGCTGAAGAAATAACAATACCTTTTACTTATCCTTTTACATATCCTTTTTACTTATCATTTTACATATCCCTTAGCATTAGTTTTGCTAAAAACATGGTAAACACACTGTGTATTGTCAGACCTACATTAAAGTTTTAAATTTATTACTCGGCTTCTCTATATGAGTTACTGCACCATGCTGGAAACATGCTTCAGCTCATTTATTATTCTACATTTCTGGATTTAGTGATTCACTAAAAATCGAAAAGCTAAGTACAAATTATTTTGTTGAAGTACAAGCTGTTTGTCTGTCTGCCAGCTAACCTGTTACGCCCCTTCTCTTTAACAAACCAGCAATTACACACTTGTCACCATCTCAGAGAGCTGACAGTTGTTCTTTGTGCTGAAAACACTTTATTGCTGTTAACTATTCTCACTTATTTACGGCCTTATTATGTGCAAACAATGGCTGAGCATTTTGAAACCAAAAGCCCTTTCTTTACAAAATACATCATTTTTTGTACAGAGGAATATAAAGGAGTACCGCTTTACCTTACCATAACAGTAAGATTCCTGTTTTTCTTTCTAGGCACTGCTCCATCACTATATTTTTTTTTTGTTTTTGCCATTTATACACTAAATTATGTTCTGACTCTCAAAGCACATACAGTGTACACTGATTACAGTGATGTGTACAAATTTTGCTGCTTTCCAGAGGGACAAAGCAAGCACAACAGTCTATGGTTACATAAAATATTTGAAATGTTCAAGAGACACAGCAATCAACTTCATTACAGCAGAAAACGGACTGCAATTTAGCATGGTATGCAAGTAACACCTCAAGATACATACAGTATGCATAAAGAAAGAGGACAGGTATTTAGAGAGACAGGTATAGGTATTACCTAAACTCATCTGTCTTTGCCCTTAACATTTCAAACTAGTTAGTTGAGGTGGAATAGATCTTGCATATTTTACATGATATTTACAGGTAAACAAAGTATATATTAAGTCTGACAGCTATAATTATGAATAATGATCCCAAAAATATAACTGTGTATATAAATTTGAATTTTACACTTATGTTTAATGTCGACTTTGGCACAATAAATTTCATACAAGGGTCACTGATCACAGATTTTATCTAATCACTTGGAAATATCCTAATTGCGGAGACCAATGGAAATTTCTGTTCTAATATTTAAGAAATCTCATGGCTGTAAAAGCATAACAATATATTACAGAAAAAGCTGTAATAAAGTTGGCCAATGCCTGACTGAGTATGTTTTTTTGTACGTCATTAGGTCCAGTACAATACAAAAGTTTTTGTAATTGTTATTGATTTGATTTAAATATGAAAACATGCGAATCATGCACTGATGTATATTTGTACTAATTCTTGTTTAAAGAAAAAATGTTTTATGCTAATGCTACTAAATGTTAACCAGTGGTGGGTAACATGTTTTTTGTTTAAGTAATACTTAGAGCTGTGATCTAAATGGTGACATACAACAATGACATTTATACAAAGATGTTTAGAATTCACCCAGTTTGAATTTTACAGAGATCTACCACAGAGAACAGCATATATTTCAGGACAGGGACTATTTTTTTCTGTGGAAATTATTAGAACTAGATCTGATGCACAGGGGGTTTCATGAGGCTGATACAAAGTCAAATTAATTTAGAAACATTGAATACATTTATAAATATACTATTGATGGTGTATTAATGAATAAATAATTGCACTTATTTTGTGCATGTTTACAATTGTAGAAAAACTCAGTACCAAAGTAAACTTGATACAACAAGATTAGAGTGCTTATTGTTTGGTAATCCAGCTGATGCAATATATGCTACTTTAATTAATATTAGAAAAATGGAAAGGTAACTCACCCTGTGTATCCACCCAGATGCTATCTGTATCCAGAACAGAATCATCAATAGTTGTTTCATCTCTGTAATCATCTTGTGTTTCTGTCTTATATTCTGTTTCCTCTCTTTCTGGAGAGGCTGGCATACAAGGCGATCCTTCTTTGGGCTCTTCATTAGATAGTTCTTCTATTACTTCTTCCTCCTCCTCCTCCTCCTCCTCTTCTTCCTCTTCATCCTCTTCCTCTTCTGTTAAGGGCTTTTCATCAATTTCAGCAGGCTGAGTTGCTGCAAAGCGGACATTGTGAGCCACAGATTCACCTTGATCTACAGTAGTTTGCTCTACCTTAATAAAGTCATCTTCAACTGTTACCACAGACTCAATAATTCCTTGAGTTTCTTCCACATATTCCTTGACTGTTTCTTTATCAACAATATCTAACTTAGCCTCCTCAGGCAAATCTTGTGTTAAGTCTTTGCTACTTTCCTCTGTTACCTTTATTTCATGTATCTCTTTATCAGATTCTTCATCCACAGGTTGTGTTATCTTGTGATCAATTTCTTCTGTCTTTTCTACTGTCTCTAAACTTTCCTCTACTTGAGGTTCAACTACCTTTTCTTCTTCCTCTGGCTCCTCATGCTTTATTTCCTGTGTAAGAGGAACAGTAGTTTCTGTTAATTCTTGCGTGACCTGCATAGTGATCTCCTCAATATCTGTTTTTTTTGTATCTACAGGTGATGTGTTTTGGGAGCCTTCTTGTGATGGCTCTTGAGCTTGTTCTGGTTCACCGCTGGATTCATAGGACTCTTCCTTGTCAACTGCCTCTTGGTGTACTAAGTCAGGCTTGGCACCTTTCTCCTTTAAATCAAGTTCAGAAAGTTTGGTGTCCTTCCCAGTGGCTGAATCTTCATCAGAAATAACTTTAACCATGTAATCAGAATCTTTTTCAGTGACTTTGGTTTTAGCTTCGTTTTCATCTTCTCCTTGTGACTCCAGCTCAGAAGATTTAGCAACTTCTTGACTAGGTGTTTCTTCTGTAGATAGCTTGACTTGTTCAGATGTCTCTGTTTCAGCTTTCTCGTGGACAGTGTCAGGGATTGTTTCATGTTCTGCGGATTTGGAGTCTTTTATCGATATCTTTTCTATTTCATCTTTTATTTCTGAGGCTTCTTTATCTTTCACGACAGCCTCTATGATTTCTGTTTGGTCTTTAATCTCTGTTGCCCCTAATGATTCTCTTAACTCAGCCTGTTCTTCCCCTTTTTCTAGGACTGTATCCAATTTTGTCTCACCAAACTTTTTCTCCTGTTCTGATTCCCACCCAACAGATCCAGTGTCACTACTAGGTTCCTGCATTTCTTTTCCAAGCTTCTCTGCTGCCAGTTTTACTTCAATAATGGATGGATCTACTGCATAGCTTTCATAAAGGGTAGTCATTCCTCCACTCACACTTTCACTGTCTTGTACTGGAGATGGGAGAGGGACAGTGTATTTATTGAACACACAATAACCTAGTTCTTCCTGTTGACTATCTGCCTTTACAAGAAGGCTGCTTCCTTCAATTACAGATGCTTGTTGGAGTACACTACCTTCATCAATAATAACCTCAGAAGCTCCAGACTTTCTTCTGGTAACATCTGTTTCTGTACTTCCTGAATCTAGTCTGGATCGAGGTTGAGTTAAATCTAACATTTCTGGCAAGTCTGGTGCCATGATAGTACCATTCTTGTAGTACTCTTTACTTGGATACTGAGATTCACACAATGGCTCTAATTCAAACCTTTCCTTCTCAGTATCTTTTTCTTTTAGTTGTGTATCCTCTTCCTCCTCCTCTTCTTCATGCTCTGCTTCTTCTGGGAACGAAAGAGCTTTTTCAATAGCTGGTGTGGTGGCTGGCAAGTCAGCTTCATCTCCCTCATCTAGGCTACCACTTGTATTAGAAAGAATATCAGTTGCTAAAGGAGAAAGGTCATGGGCACGAGCATAGCTAAATCCCAATGCTATGGAGTCAAGGCAAGACATTGGAAGATTTATAGACATGCTTCTTTGCTCAATGGCAGATCTTCCACCAAGTCCTAAACTACGGCTGAGTGTCAAGTCATCTTTATTTTTACTAAGAAACTGTGATTTGTCCGCATATATATTTGGATCAATTGTAAATAAACGATCCCCTGGAGCTACTTTTGAATGCATCTTTCCAGATGTGAGTGTACTATACCCTACATCATGAGCTGCACTGACCTTTTCCTCAATAGCTGGGGATAAGTCATCCTCCTCTTCATCTTCCTCTTCTTTAGCTATATGTGGGATGGAAGCAGCTTCATAAGGGGGTTCTTTGACATCAGTCAACTCATAATAATCACTGCTTTGTTGGACACTGCCTTCTAAAGCTTCTTCTTTCAGAGCAGATGTTTCAAAATATGTCGACATTCCAGATTTATCTTCTTCCAGTCCTATTTTATGCTCATCTACATCTTTGCTATCATCCTTAGATTCTGGTACAGATTTCTCTTTAGAAGATTCCAACATGATTTGCTTTTCATCTTGTATCTCAAAAGTGTCTTTTTTTGATGTCTCCTGTTTATCTTTTTCAATATCGATTACTTTGCCACTAAATGTTTCATCCTGTTTTGGCAAAATACTCCCTTCACCTAATGCTTTTGAAATATCAGGCTTGGTGTCACCATACTCCCTTTCATCAAGTTGTTTGTCAGAAATTTTACTAGATACATCAGCTGATGTCACTGAACTAGGTATATCTTCCTTCTTCTCTGGACTTAAGCTAATAGCTTCTGTCTCTGGCTGAACCAGCTGACTGGGACAACTCTCAATGGCACTATCTTTGGCAATATCTGGGACATCTTTCCTGTCTGTAATGTCTTTCTCAGATGAATCTGTGGCAAGCAATGAGGTATGTAAAGAAAGTTCATCTTTAACAGCCAGCCCTTTATCCTGTACAGTTGAAAGTGGTACACAGCTTTCACTTGAAGGGAAACTAGAGAACAGGTTTTCCTTTACATTGCTTGTTGGGGATGTTGAAAGGTTATCTTTGCTTTCAGTTTCAACTTTGATAAAGTCTTGTTGTTCAGCTTCAGGAGAAGTAGGGGTGCATGGTTCTACAGAAAATGAGTAACCATGTGGAGCCTCAAACACTGTATCAGTGCTTGGCATTTGTAACGCTGAAGGCAATTTATCATCTTCCTTCTCTGGCTTTTTAACATCTTTCTCAGGAACCTGTGATGCCAGGATATCTTGCTTTGATTCCTCCCAAGTCTTGCTCTTAATTGATGAGATATCTTCAACAGCTTCCACAGAAGTAGGAGCAGAATCTGAATGTCCTTGTGCCCCCATCTTCGAGGCTGCAAGCAAATCTAGAGAAGTTTGACTTTTTTTTTTCACAATATATAAACCAGTAATTATTCATCACAGATACCTCTGTAAACAGATGCATTGCAGTTTATGTAACAAAGCCAAAAGCACAGCAGCTCATATGTAAAACAGCAGGGTCTGGGAATTACAGTAGATTGTAACCTGAATAACCCAAATCATATTACATGACAGGCAAGTATACATTTTTTTTCAAAAATGTTAGATGTTAAAATGTTACACTGCTGCAACAAACAGGGATGGTCAAGAGGTTATCTCTAAATTAGACTAATTAAATTGTATTTAATAAAGATACAGACCCTTGAAGATTATACCATTGTACAGGACAAAGAGAAGAGAGGCACAATTGTGTTGTGTTCTGTTTGGTAATTTTGAACAACAAAGTTATGAGAAGAAATGGTTTAATGTTGCATAAACAGTTAGGACCTATTTATACCATGTCAGTCCTTTGTGCTGTGTTTAATGAACGCATATTATTCCATGTTATATAATGCAATTGTGTGCTGCATTAAGGCTCCTGTGTTTAGTGATGCATTTGGTGTCACAACACGATGTAGTGTGTTACTATACGTTTCGACAAATGAGGTGTATTACAAATAAAACTATGAGGGGGTGCTGAGAATTTCCTGATTTTGCCCCCTTCCAGATGAAATAGAAAAATTAGTCTGGGGGCATATGACAGCCTAATATCCTAGTATGTAACTGTGCAAATATCAGGTCTTTGCAATTCTTAAAACTGTTTTTCTTTTAGTGAGAAGCTGTGATGGCAGAGGCACAAGCAAGTTTCAGGTTCTTGGAGTTACGGGCCGTCATGAAGTTTTTGTTTCTCCAGGGAAAGTCAGCAAAGGACATTCACACTGGGATGCCACAAACACTGGGGGAGAAGTGTCCCTCCTACAGCACTGTCAAGATCTGGATATCTTGTTTCAAGACTGGGCATTTCATCGTTGAAGATGAGCCCTGCACTGGGCGGCCCCCAACCTCAACTGACCCGGCAACCTGCGATGCTGTCCATGAGCTGATTTTTAAAGACCGGCGAATACCCGCAAAAAAGATAGCCCAGATACTTGACATCTCATGGGAGCATGGCTCTAGTATCACGGGACAGTATTATGCTAACCTCCTGGACCAGCTGAAGGAGGAAATTAAAACGCCATGGAAAGTTGACCAATGAGATCCTTTTTTTGCAGGACAATGCAACTGCGCACAAGTCCAACATTGTGGCTGCCAAATTGAACACCCTGGGTTTCCAATTGGTCCACCATCCCCCTGATTCACCCGACCTGGTCCCTTTGGACTATTATCTGTTCCGAAATTTGAAGAACACCTGAAGGGGTAACGTTTTGAGGACATTTCCGACGTCAAAGATGCTGCTGAGAGCTGGTTTGCGGCCCAACCAAAGAACTTTTATTTGAATAGTCTGGAAAAGCTGCAACTACTCTGTACCAAGTGCATCAATTTCAGGGGGGAATATGTTGAATAAATGTGTTATTTCATAACTCTGGCTCTCTTCTTTCTGGGCAAAGCCAGGAACATCTCAGCACCCACTCGTACAGTACACTACCATTCATTGTAGTAAAATCTGGTTACTGCATGTTACTGCAAGACATGTGGTGTAATTGGGCTCTCCTCCTTTACACACATTTAAAATGGATACGTAGGTTGTGTCAAATACAACATGGTTTGTTAGGTAACCTAGAGGTGGGGCAATTGGTGAAATTGGTGAGGAACCAACTCAAAATAAAATATCACAAATGTAAAAAGACTAAGTAGAGGTCTATTCAAACATAAAAAGAGGAGTCTTTTGGTTAAAAAAGTTTAAATAAAAAGGATGTCGCATAACAGTTTTATTTTATCAACTTTTATCAACTATACAATGATGAAAAATTGTTACAGAAGGGTGTTCAATGTAACAAATGCTGTTAAACATAGATGCAGATATGTTGTTTCTATAGAATATTAGATAGTGTAAGTTGTATAGGAATGAGACGATATTACTCATTCCTATACAATACAATTTACACTAATATTCTTTAGATACATGATTCACCTATGTCCCCTGAGGAAGCAGATATTATGAAATGCATTGGGCCCTCTAGGATGCACCTGTTAATCGTTGTATCAGTGAATACTCTGAATACAGTGAAGTTATTTTACTATAGTTTATAAAACCAACATATCTGCATCAGTTTAACAGCCTTTGTTATACGGAATTTCCCCTGTGTAATAATTGTTTATTATTGTACATATATACATATATACAATATATATAGATATAAACTGTATTCAACATCTTTTTTATTTGTACTTTTTGAACAAATATACTTTTATGTTTTGACCTCCACTGATTTTTTTTACATTTTCTGAAGGTTGCACCTAATATATATGTAGCACTGACTGGAGATCAGAGCAGCTAGAGAATGTTAGAAATTGTGAGAAATACACTAATTTTTTAGTGTAACAGTTAGAAACACTGTCAGACTTTTTTTGCTGTCCCCTCTCCTAATGACCCTAATAATGGGAAATCATCCCAATGAGTTCCCAGTAAACAGAGAAATCCTAATAGAAGTCCTAAACCTTCTCTGCTCTATAAAAAATTGCTGGTGATGGCTTTAATTACAATGTCATTATATTTTTTCTTTTTAGCCTTTTTATTAAATAATTCCATTCTACTGCAGTCAGTAGTAATCAGAAGGTGAATCAGAGGTGTTTAATGACTGTACAAAGATAAGGTATTTTTATTCCAAAGGACATTTTCCAGTAAGGACGACATGGCTGCAGAATTATACATCCTTCAACTATTCAATTTTAATTTGGAAAATCCAATGAAATTTTGGTACTTGCCCTTTGAATTCTTGATTTTAGCAATGTCAGATTTGCAGTTTATGCTTTATTATTCAGGTTACAGTGCATCTGTAAATACATGACAAACAGTACAGAGAGTATCACAACATAAAAGAGAGACAACATAGGAAAATATATAGAGTTTTGCAGAAATCCCCTTTTGATTGTGTATTGTGTTATCCAGCAAAACATTTTCTAGAATTCTTTCCCCAGTATAGACTAGATGCTACCTTCTAAATTTTATCAACCTCAGGTGTAAAGGAAGTTAAATGTGAATTCAATTTTTGGAAAATTCACTGATTTCTCATTGAATGTTTAACTGATAAACCAAAAAAGAACTATGGCTGGGGTTTGGCTTCATGAATCTTTGGAGGTGATTTACTAAAGAATGTTTAGGCTGTTTACATAGCAAAGTGAATTATAACACAAATTTAGTTAACTTGTGAATGTGATAAAAAATTCACTTTGCATGGATAAGCAATGTCAGCAAATGTAAAAATATAGGATTTTTGCTTGCATGTGATCGGATGGCTGAAATCAGCATAATTTACCCTTGTTGACTAAACCAAGTGAAATATTAATTGCAGAGAGATGATTCACTTTGAACAGTAAATAGCCTACATTCATTCAGTAAATCAAACTTCATATATCTTAGAGGGTAAGTTTACTTGTATATGTGGCCATGTTATTCTGATATATATGAACATACAAATATTGTGCATAATGCATTGGTGCCTATAATGTAAATGTTTCATACAAATATAAATGTTTTAGTTAAGTATTTTCCTAAAAAACATAATAAAGTAAATAATCTCTTCTTCATTCCACTTAGGTTAACTTCCAGATTTGTTCTTGCTTATAGTCAAGTAAGAACTTTTATTTTTAAACATGCGTCTTTTAAAAACAAAAGAACCAGCAAAACAGATCTTGTTTGTCAAGTAATGCTTTATGATGCAATGTTAAAAAAAAATTTAAAACCATGCTCCTCAAATCTGAAAAAGCACTTTTTTCTAAACTTTAGTTTTGCTTTCTGACAGAGTAACTGTGTCTCCAAAAACCTTACGGGTTTTGCATGTCCTTTTTAATGCCAACAAAAATTAGGTTGTGTTGCTCTGTAATTAACCTTCAGAAAACAATAGGATAATTTTAACATATGACAAATGACTGCTACCAGCTTGTATAAGACGCAGATTATATCTGTTGTGCTGAAGGTATGTAGATCATTGCTATTTTTTGACAATAATTTTATAAAAATTACAACAAATCATCAATGATTTTGCAATAGCTTCTATTTTGCTGGAACTTCAGCTAGCATTATAGGGTATAGGATACAGGAGGCAAAGAAGAGAAAATACTTACAGAAAAAGCTGTTTAAATGTTCATTGTGTCATATATGCCTATTTGTTCCTAAATCTTATTTAAAACTAAAGCAATAAGCTTTATTTGGAGAAAGTATGTCCCCATCCCTTATTATTTAAAGAAAACATGTAAACAGAAACATAAAACTTTTCATTACTGAGCTATGTTTTAGATCAATGCCTCACCAATTAGTGAAATATTAACTATAACAACCCTGTAACATATATAAAGCCAGCAATAGCAGCTACCCTGACATGTTCTACTTAAAAATGGTAAAGTTATCCCATATTCTATTAAATTTACCAAAACTCAATTTTTACTTAGGTATATCAATCTCAAATATAAACTGTATCTAAATTTAAAATGTTCTTATTCCCCAAAACATCCAGTAAATTCTAGTAGCGTTTTTAAGATGATTTAGGATGAAACAAAAACCCGTCTGTTTGGTATAGGCAATAAAAGCACTTGTCTAGATTTTTTATATAATAAATCAGATTAAATACATTAAAAATCTATTGAAAATAATTTGTTAAAAAAGATCATATATTTTAAGATACTTATACAACCACATACAGAAGAAAATTAACAAAACTTCACATTTATCAAGGCAGGAAAAAGGAATGCTAACTTATAGCATAGCATTGTAATGGGCAGCCGCTGACGGCAATGAATGGAATAAGACATGCTTTAAAGAAGATAACAGCAATTGTTGAACAAAAAAAAAAGATCAAGAAACAACATAAACAAAATAAACATAAACAAATGAAATATAAAATCAAGTTGAGAATCTAGGTGAAAAAAGTTAGAACTAATGTAAGAATTTAATAAATAAATAAAAAAATAAAACATAGAGGTATATAGTCATCAGCAATGTGACTGGCAAACACATCTAACATGGCATAAGAGAGACTAACATAAAGCAACAGCTTAGCAGCAAAGCATGTTTGTATCATGGCAAAGTAACCTGAAATCAGCTACTGAGGTAGGAATCGTTTTGTGCCGTCCATGACAGACAACAAACTGCAGTCAGCTTAGGAAAACAGCAAAGCCAATTATCATGGCAACACACAGGAATGAAACAGCCTCAGATAAGCATTTAAGTTGGACTCGGGGAGCAGTTAACATGCAGAGCATACACAGGACACACCTTCCTCTGGTAAGGAAGGCACTACAACAGCAGACGACTCTGCTTCACTTTTTGTAATGCTTTTTCCATCTGCTATTTCGCATACAACACTTTCCTCTGGGTGTTGTGTGTCATCAGATCCTGACTCTGATTGGACCTGGCTGAGCCCCAAGCTGGAGGACTCAGTTGGCCTGATTTCTCCCCCCTGAGCTTTATCGTCTTCTTTCTCAGTCACAGGACCCTTAACTCTCTCTTCTTTGGTGTTGGAAAACAAGATGACATGAAGAGAACAAATAAGACATTCACAGGAAAGTTATGAAGAGAACACCTATGAATAGAACACCTTATTAAATGAAAGGTTTGGGAAAAATAAATGATTTACTAATATATAAGGCACTTCAGTTGGCCTCCCTAGTTTTATATCTTTACTTATCTCTCAACTGTTTTTGTCATATTTTTGATTTTTGAACCCTAAAAATATAGTAATGTATTCAAATGGATATGGCTGAAAATAATATGGACACAAATTCACAGGGGATCATTGGTGGGATTAAACGTCATACATTGGATCCTCTGTTACAGGAAATTAATTAGAGGAATATAATCACTTTACGTCAGTTTAGTTTACTTATAAGTTTTACTTCAATTAACTTGCCAGGACACTTGGAAATATATGTTTCATTAGGTTTTACCATAATTTATCATTAAACAGTTTTACAAATCTTTAGAGATAAAATTATCTACATGAAGATACAAACCGTTTACTCTTTAACCTTTTTATGAACACAAACTAACACTGCAAATAATGTTTGATTTTATAAAATGACTTCATATGCTCATAAGTATAGAATATGTTCCATTACGTGTTGGGTAGAAGATGTACCATGTGATTGATTTGAAACCTGAACACAGTTTTTTTTTTCAGCCCATTAAAGCTGTATTCTCCTAAAAATGTTCATGGGCATTTAGAACATGTGAACATTTTACTCCTTCACATTTCAAAAACACAGCCTCAATGTTTATTTTACAGCCAGACAGTTGAAGGGTTTCCTCCCATTCTTGCACAGGTATTCAATGGTTGCCCCATACAGAATCTTCTAGTGTGTGCCAGATTTACTATCCTAATAGTATATACAGTAATAATTGAAGTCTAATTGTTAGACTCTAAAATATAGTTACCATATACAAAACCACTGAATTTATTGCAGCTATCTATCAGAATATAAAAAAAAATATATATTATATGTTAGTATCTTATAAAGACTATGTCAAATAAGTAAAATGTATGAGCAAACCACATAACTGCAAAGAAATACAATATTTTATCTCGTCCACCACCGTGCTGCTAAATGTTGCTTTGATTCTAAGAATAGGTCCCATTTGCCATTCCCCACTGGGAAACCAACACTTCCAGATGGATCAAGATCTCCTACATCTCTCTCTTGTTCCTTTTTGCTGTCCATGTTATCAAAAGACACAATAGGGGCCTGGAGTTAATCAGGAAGAACCAATGAGAGCTGTGAAGGACTCCGAAAATCAACATTTCATGGGAACAGCTGCTCAAGTGGCCTTCAGTGTCCTGCAGAAGAGTTTATTCTGTTGTTTCTTCTTTACAGGTAGATGGTTTGCCCATTGATTTAACTTTTGTGATTGGATCTTTTATATCTTTGCCAGGAGAATTCAGCTTTCTTGTAATGCTGGACCATAGTCTGCATTTGAGTTCAATAATAAAATGGTGTCAGATGATGAGTGAATAGAATTCTTTTATGAGTAAAATAGCATATATAGTTATTTGTATAGGAGAGATGATGCCTCCTAAAAGAGACCCATTAATGTTTTTAACTTTACTCATGCTGCAGTTAGTTCATCAGCCAGTCAACCTTTTGGCTGCTGTGGATGAGAAGTGTATTTATAATTAATATATATTTATATATATATATATATAATTAATGTTAATAATAATAGTTATTATTATTATTATTATTATTATTATTAATAAAGTTGCACATTTTTCCAAAAATCCCTATTTATGAAGTGTACCTTTCACAATGCCCTATAAAAATACTAAAGATCTAACACTGTAGGCCGTGAAAACTGACTAATTTGTGAATTTGAAACAAACCATAAGTAATTTGATTTTTATCCAGTAAAATATATTTTCTATTACTTTTTGATTTCTAATAGCAAAATGTACAAGTAAAATGCAACATATGACATGGATGTAGAAAACGGTATATAAATGGGTGAAATGTACCTGGTAGGTTTGTATTAGTGACACTTTTGGGGTATTACCATTTGATCATGATATTTTAGAACTTTCCGCATTACTTCTATATACTGTACATTTTGCATAGTGTATTGTATATTAAAATACTCAAGGGACCAATGCCATAACAAGGTCTTACCTTCCTCCACCGTTCCCATCTGTTCTGAAGCTGGTGAAGGGGGAGGAGAAGGAGGCAAATTGGTGGTATCTTCTACAGCTAGGATTTAAAGAAAATTAAAGCAGGTCAATGAAATGCATGACTCTATCATGAATAAGACATGTAAAAACATTTATAAGCTCTGCATAAACAGAATGTAGGACAGGGATTCCAACTGGGATCTAAATGTTCAAAGTATGGGTTTGGCCATATGCTTTGAAAAAAGTTGAAATGCATAATCTTTACATTTTTACTTAAAAACAGTTTTAGGTTGAGATAAAAGTAAAGCGATTTAATCTAATAGCCTACATGGAGAAACTATTAATACTGTTTGGTTTTAAAATGGTTAAGGCTTCCGCTGTTTAAATTTTTGTAGCCCCGATATAGATTCACTGTCATTAGGTTTGTGTAGCAATCTTCTCCCTGTTTGATTTTTACCACCTAAAGTTAAACACAAAGGAACTGATTTTTTAAAGCTCTTCAAGACAAGAGGAGATAGACTATCATGAAAGAACCTGGGTGATCCGGAAAACCTGGAATTAATTTCTTAAAAATATTTGGTATTAGTTGGCAAATGTTTTTAATTCTGGCTTCGTCAGCCTTCTGACAACTTAAGTGAACATTTCTCCACTGACTCCCAATGTACAAGGACATTACAATTTCACTGTTTGCTTTTCAGAGTTGTGATTTATAACAGTGAAATGCTAATGATCTGATATATAAGGCAAAGTCTGGTTCAGCCCGATTAGTTCTATACATTTGTAGGAAGATTGACATTTTAAGATAAATGTTTATCTTTGATCTAGAAATAAGTCCCTTCAACAAAGCTTAATTATATTTGGCCCCAATCTTTTAAAAGTGCATTATTCAGGTCACTCCTTTTATGGGTGGAGTTATACTGTTCCTTCCCCAAGCTATGAAATATTTCCCAAGCTATAAATATTTTATTTTGAACTTACCAATTTGTCAGTCAAGATTCCAAGTTCAAATTCCAGGTTATATATTACATTTCAAACAACATGGGTTGTCCAGAAAATGTCCAAAGCAACCAATTAAATTCCAGCTAATTATATTTAAGTGAAAACTAACCTTATATACTATCCAATATATATATATATATATATATATATATATATATATATATATATATATATATATATATATATATATATATATATATAACATTTATTTGGCTCCCTCCCTGCCAGGCTAAAGTTATCAATTGTCTGAATGAAAAAAAAATACAATTTGCACAATTTCTATGGCACAAAACTACTTAAAAGCCTTTTTCACTGCATTTAACTCGCCAGCCAAATTTTGACTGGGTCTACACATACGTTTTTTAAAAACGCATGTAAACGTTCCTACTGCGTTTATTTGCGTTTTTATGCACTTTTATTAGTGTTTTTAACGTCTGTGTCACGTTTTCCATGTTTTTAACACATTTTTCTGCGTTTTTAACGTGTTTATGTTTTAAGTGTTTATGAACGCAGGAAAACGGGAGAAACGCCCCATTGAAATCAACCCACATTGAAATTTACCCACGTTTTTGGGCGTTTCCAACGTTATCCCTGTGTTTTAATTTTTTAAATGTTGCTAGCCCCGTTATAGAAAACGCTCATAAACGTGACTCAAGGAAACGTCCTGGTGTAGATTAGCCCATTGGAATGCATGGGAATTTCAAACATGAGCTTTTAAAGCCTCAGGTTAAACACCATGTAGAATAAGCCTTAGCAACTAAATAGCTGTGAAAAATATCATTCTACATAGGTATTAAAGCCTTTTTAAACAAGTTTGCAATGCAACATTGTAACAAAACACTAGAAAGAACCAAAAGAAGAACCACATATTGGTAGTATTCATGTTTCACAAAGTATTAAGCTATAGCAAGTTTGCAAATACAAGTTGTAACATACCATTGTGGTTAGCCTAAGGTTACTTGGCCATGCTGACCTTTCAAAAGTGTATTAAAAAGTAAGCTTCTACACAAATAAAATATAAGTAAAAGAATCTAAAATATTTATGATTGAATCGAAAAATGGAAATAATCACAACACTGTACAGGGAACAATATTAGGGAACTCATTTGTATGTTTGTAGGCACTCACCCTCCTATTTTCACTCACATGCTTTATAGATTTTGCATCCAGAAACAACTATCCATATACAGATAGGTTTCTGTATGCATACACTCATTCATTCCATTCACCTACAACCATCACATTGCATGAATAACATACACACATAATTCCATATACAACCATATCTTTGTGTACAACCATCTAGAACATACACTTCACACACATATACACCTAAAGCAAAAACAGACATCACATACAAAGTTTTGCGGTAGTACAACAGAGGGTAAGTTTGGGTAAATAATAAATAAGACAAATGTAAGTCTGTGCTGTTCAAAATGCACTTTAATCCCCATCTGCAAAGAGCTTCTACAGGACAGTACAAGTCACACTCATTATATCCTCCTTTACCTAGAGGCAGATCTCCCGGAGGGCCCTTGAGCTTGACTTCTTTCTCTTGTTCACCTCTCAGGACCGCTACAGCATCAGCAGTTACTACTTGGACTATTCGTGCAGATACCTCCTCTGCCGAAGCATCAATGGGGGCAAAACAAGACAAGCAAACAACATAGACATTGTTAATATAGTAGGGAAGGGATTTTACAAATTTCTTATTCAGAACGGTCATTAGCCAGTCAGTGGATCTGCTTTATGAAGACTGGAGCAAATATTTCTGTACCCACTACAACCAATCAGATTCTGCTAGTTACATTTAATGGTCAGGTTAAAAAAAATCAACGTGATTGGTTGTTGTAGGCATAAATGCCCTTGTATCCTACATTTACTTTTCATTATTCAGGCCCGAATTGGAAAGTAATCTTCCTAAAGACAAATGAGGAAATTTTTATTTTAGGATAACTGCAATTAATAGGGTGTTGATCCCTTCAAGCAGACCTATTAGCTCCCATTCCCTAGTGTATATATATATATATATATATATATATATATATATATATATATAAATATATAAATATATATATATATACAAATATGCATATATATATATGTATATATTAATTTTATTTGCCTTTTTTGGTTTTTCTTCCTTTAGGTGTCACCCGTTTTTGTTTCTTGGCACGACATCACTGACAGGTGACTCCCACAGCATTACAGGAAACCCATGTAACATGTTCCAAAAAGCTGTGGGGTCTGTTTTAAAGATGGCATGAAACCATAGCAGAAGTATGTTAAAAAAAAAAAAGATTTTATATCCAGAGCTAAGTGACTAACTAATTAGAACTGCTATTTGCTGTTAGAGTATACTATGGGGCTGATTGATGAAAATAAGGTAAAAAATGTGATTTAATATCAAGTTTGAAAATAAAGTAGTCATGTACTCATTAAAAATGTATATCCTTTTGTGTATAACATGGCATTTTTCGCCATATAAGTTCACCTTTTAAGCCTTTATTCCCTAATGGGTTATCCCAATGGGTTATTCCCTAAATAATGGGTTATCCCAAATGAACAATTAGTGTAAATGTGTAATGCATTCATTGAGTTCCAGATACAGTTTGACAGTGATTCTTTCAATGGCATTCCTTTGATACACAGATACCAAATGCCCCTTGCAACCCAGATACCTGTTATACACTTGTCGTGCTGGGTTGTTTATATCTGAAAGGGGGGAAACAATAGCCATAGTTTGCCAATCATTTTTTATATGAAAACACTAATTAACTATTTTGCTCAAGTGAACTGTATTATTAAATGATTTTATTGATTATCAGGTAAATGTGCAGAGAGTGAAATATTCCCATTTTAAGGGGTAAATGTTACAACAAGCACCTTTTTGCCACTAAAGAGCACATGTGGCAAAATTCCTGGAAATGTTATGGTCACTGGATAAATAAATATAAAACAAATGTTTGAGGAATGTTGAATAAAATTATGCATTAATCATTCTTTAAAAATTATAAATTCTTTATACATATGCTACCAAGTTAAATGCTTAAGTGACACAGTGGCTTGTCTTTAGATTAGAACGGAAAAACTTCAGAATGAGGTGAGTGTGACTTTTTATGAACTGTATTCTGATATCTGACAGATACCCACCGTACAGACCACACATCAATTTGCATGCTATGAGCAAACAGCATGTAGCCAACTACTGTACATACATCTAAAATTTCTTGTTTCAATAAGCAGATCAGTCATCCATGCATAATTTACTGAGTGAATCAGGTTTTTAAACTGAAATGCAACTCAAGTGTGGCATATCAATGTGTTAACTAGCATTTGTTGCAAAGTGTTGTAAGTTAACTGTGCAATTCAGAGCACACTGGAAGATGATCTCTTTTAGGTCTCACTATTTTGCATTTTATGAACTTTTTATGAACTGTTGCACAGTTTTATGAACTGTGCCTATATTGCCACCAGATGTCATTTGCAGCTGTCCTTGGTAATTTGTAGTAAACAGTAACATACTACTTATATTAAGGCATGATTTAGGTTTAGTAAATGTGTCTGTGCATCTGTCTGGATTTCAGTTTGCTCTGTACTTTTAGTTATTTCTTTAATAAATGCCTTATATTTCTAACTAGGCAACCCAAGCTTATGGGCTTCTAACCAGTTTTCACTACTAATGAAAAAATAAAGGTTAATAAATAATATGAAATAAAACAGATATTAAGAAATAAATCAATGTAAACTCTGATAAAATAATTCCACTCTTCTACTTTAAAACCATAACAGTTTTGCACCCTAAATAATGGTAAATACAGAATTGGTTGTAAAAACAAAAAGATAAATGGTCAAGATACCTTTAACAAGAAAGGTGGGCATAACATAATATTAAAAAGGAGAGATAATAAATAATATGCAACAAGGTCAAAACATGTTATTTATTATAATAAAATAATATTAATAAAAAAAGAGAAGAAATTAAAAAAGAACTCAAGATACTCGTTTTGAGATTGTAAAATCACTGTCCAAACATTTTTTTCTTGAGTAGCCTACAGAGAGATTTGGTTGGTTTGGCCAAAATATGACAGTAGCTAAGTAGGGTAGAGTTCAGAAGAGTCCAAACTTCGGAGCCTTCAGGGGCATTAATTTAATCACATACACACACGATGATAACATGCAATCAACTGCAGCAAAGCTCTTGCATATACACAAATAAGTCATGCACACAAAATGATAAACAATACTTGCAGTCAAACCTAGACACGCACATCTTGAACGTCACACATAATCATACATCCATTCAATTAATCACACATATACTGTATATTCAGAACCTCCTGCAAATAAACATCAACAAAATCCAACAAAACAGACATAGTTTTTTTTTTTATAATAAAGAATGAAAAGATGAATTGTATTGTCAAAAGGGTTAAAGTGCCTACATCAGGTTCTACAGGTTTTAAAAATACAAGATGTTTGTTGTTTGAGGGTATAAAAACTTCATCCAGTGGTCATCATTGTAGGTTATTGTTGGCTATCATTTATAATAGTATATTATGGTATCATGGTATAGTTTGTACAGCATGGGGTTCTGTTTTGGGACTGTATAATTTGTTAAGATTGGAGAAAATCAACTATCATGGGAGAACCTGGAATAAAGTGCTGCAGGAATAAATGTATTTGCCAAATAATAGAAAATCATTTGAAGAAATCTATTTCAGATTTGCTGGAACATTCAGGTTTACCCTTAATAGTCTATCTTCTACAGTCTTAGAGAGCTTTCCTAAAATAGGCCCATGGTTTCCACTATAATGCAGTGATGATGGGAAATGTGGGCTGGCATTCAATGTTCTTCCTATGTTCTTCCTACTTTGAGTAATAAATGGTCACATCTGACTGACCTTCCCCTCCAGCTTCCTTTTCAGAGATAACTAGTGAACTAATTGCTATTAGAGTTTTCTTAGTTTGGTTTTGCATTAAACTGGGCATTAAAAATGTACATAATTGACCATATACAAAATAATATAATTAAAAAAAAATATTATAATAATAAAAGAGTGCAGACAGTTTAATCTAGGTAACAATGTTTGGTCATGGTTATAAGGTTCTAAATTAATTTACTTTGTGGACGGGGAATGAAGTTGGTGTATATTCACATTATAGAAATATATGCATGGCCTGCACAGAAAATGATCTGGAAATTTGTTTTTTAGGTCAGATGACAAGATGACATCTCTTTCAGTTGAATTAAAAGAGGGTTTGATCTGCAAAACAGGTTCAGTAGTGAGAGCTGGGACATTAGATGCTTGTAAACAAATGTAAAGATTTATTCACCGCAGAAACTCAAAGTATTTACAGTGAAAATTCATTTATTTATAATTTCATAGGAATCATGTTAATACATCTTCAGTATGAAGTAAAACAAGGCACACTGTGGTATAGATCTACTGAACAGTGTCAGTCAGGTACCATTGTTTCTTCAGAAATGCTTAGAGTATGATTTTCTTGTGTACTCTTTGTCTGGATTGTCGCGGTACACCGTTCAGCAGTAGTCAGCCATCATAATTTCATTCCAGAAACCTTGGTAGCGGTGCTCCATTAACTGAATGTCCAGGTGAAAATGTTCTCTTTGTTCATCACATACCAAGATTTTCCAGGAAGTGACATGTGACAACCCAGTTTCTGGTATAAATCATGCAGATTCTGAACTTGTATGCAGGAGTTGTCATGGTTGCCCAAGAAATTTACACACAGCCACTTGAATGCATCCCAAGCTTCTAGCTTAGCTGCTGAGAGAGATTGTTTGAAAACATCATCCTGCAAAACAGATTTGATCTGTGGCCCTATAAATATCCCTTCCTTCATTTTTACCCCATTCAGATGAAACATGCTCTTGTGACAACCTTTTAAAGAGTGCATTTATATCATGACAATAGCACAGTGAGCCATCACTAGTGAACAACTAGTTGGAACAACTGGTACAGATGACATGTGGAGCCCAAGATTTATCCTGGTCACCAAGTCGACAGCCGAAATATAATTTGTATATCTTTTTAAGTTATGTGGAAATTTGGCAACGTTGGGCTTTCGTCGTGAATGAACCACACACATAACAGAAACTGTCTGGATTATTAAGGCAATTTCTAGGCATGATGACAAATGATTTCAAAATGATTTCAAATGATTTTTCTAACCTTAAAAAAAGAAAACTAGTTAAATGTTGTATAATGTTAAAGCTATTTATAACAAATTTCACAAAATATATAATTAGCTGCATCAAAAAAACTATAATTTTAGGAAGCCAAGAAACATAGTTCAGAAAACAAAGGCACAATTAGCTCTATTGTTTTCAGTAATTTCTAGAAATATTAAATTTCACTAAAATGTACGTAAATTATTCACTGAGAAATTAAGTACACAAGTTGTCTGAAATCTTGCCACAGATGCCTTTAGTAGTATAGGCCCACCATGGAACAATAAAGAATATGTAGCTTTATGAATGTTCACAGATTTTAACACTAGCTAAAATAACCAGGCTGCCCTGAGGGATTTCCTCAAGAGCAATGAAGCTTTATAGCTTCCAGTTTGATGCTTATTTTAAGAGACAAGGGAAAGAAGCACTGCGGCGGAAATTGTGTTTTTACTATTAATGATGCTGAAAAAGGGACAGACACTTCTGAACTAATGGACGTCCTCTATAAATAGAAGAGCCAGCCGCTTGGTTTACCCTTGAAGGCTTTGAACAGATATTCTTCAAGCTGTACTTTCCTAAGGGTTCACTCAAAGTTCAAGGAACAAGAAGGGTACAGACAGCAAAAAACACAAACTCTGCCAAATTTAAATAGCCTGTTCATTTCTGCTTCCTAGCTTGTTTGTTTTCACCTCATTCTTTCAAGTTTCATTATATCTTACTGAAGCCCAATTTTTGTAATGGTTTAATCTAACAGGGTAAGAGAGAGCGTACTTGTATTTTAGTACAGTTATCAAATATTTGTTTTTTGGTTGAGTTTAACACACACTAGATATTTAAAACATTTGCCAAGCTTAAGAAATGGTAGCTATCCATAAGCATTGAGATGTTACTGTAATATGATGTACTTGTGAGTGACTGACAATTACAATCAGACAATACAGATCAAGTACCTTTACAAGTAGCAGGTGGCTACAAAACATTTTTGAAAAGGTTTGTGATTTCCCAGTAAAAGTTGTGAATTAGCCATGAATATGGACTGACAGAATAAGACTACCTAAGCAAGCATAAAAAAAAAGCTTGTTCCAAATGTTTATGGGGTTTTCCATAACTAAATCAAAACGTTAAGTGCTTTACTTCTAATGTAAGTTGGTAGGCTACTGCTGAAGGTGACCCAGGCATATATAACTGGAATATATACTAGTAGAGTACATGGCTTATATCCTTTAGAAATTCATTTGAGCTGCTATCTTCTTTTGCAAATAGTGTCTTAAAATAAAAAAAATAAAAAATAACTCAGCATATACTAGCACTGTGTCACAAACAGATACATTTCCAGTCTTTTTGCATTTTACAGCTCATAGATATATACAGAGTATAAAGTCAGTACACCACTGATGTTCAGAGGACATAGTATATGGAAGAGAAAGTGTTTGGTTGTGATATTTGACATGCAGTCTAAAACAAATGTTGCTAGTCAAAAAATGAGTAGGCTCACTAAAGTGAGCCTGATAGTTTTAGTAAGGTGACCACATTTACTTGTCCAGGAGAGATCCTCACATCAAATTGTTGAATGGTGGAGATACGGCTTAACTCTAGGCTGTCAAGTTTTATTTAATTAAAAAAAGAAAACATTGGGCATGATTTAATAAAGCTCTCAAAGACTGAAGAAGATAAGCTATCATAGGAAAACCTAAAGGATCCAGCAAACCTAGATCTGGTCTAGTATTGAAAAACAATTTGCCAGCTAATAGCAAATTATTTTTAAGTAATCCATTCCAGGTTTGATGGATTACCCAGGTTCACTTGTGACTATCTTCTCCACGCTCATTAGGTACCAAATACTGTCTGTCATTATCTATAACAGCCCCTTTAATTCAGTTATAAGTGTTACTAGCAAATTTGGTGTCCCTGATTTTGAGGGTAACTACTTTACAGATGAGTGGGGTTTAGCCCAGAACTCAGACAACCGAAATTAAATTAGAGAGCCACACTTGTCCAGGAGAGATCCTCACATCAAATTGTTGAATGGTGGAGATACGGCTTAACTCTAGGCTGTCAAGTTTTATTTAATTAAAAAAAGAAAACATTGGGCCTGATTTAATAAAGCTCTCAAAGACTGAAGAAGATAAGCTATCATAGGAAAACCTAAAGGATCCAGCAAACCTAGATCTGGTCTAGTATTGAAAAACAATTTGCCAGCTAATAGCAAATTATTTTTAAGTAATCCATTCCAGGTTTGATGGATTACCCAGGTTCACTTGTGACTATCTTCTCCACGCTCATTAGGTACCAAATACTGTCTGTCATTATCTATAACAGCCCCTTTAATTCAGTTATAAGTGTTACTAGCAAATTTGGTGTCCCTGATTTTGAGGGTAACTACTTTACAGATGAGTGGGGTTTAGCCCAGAACTCAGACAACCGAAATTAAATTAGAGAGCCACATAAAAAAAGGGCTTATAGGCTAATGAAGGTATATTTAGTGTCTGCTGTTAGGTAGCACCTTCAACATTTAACATTTTAAAATGTCTATAAGGTTTACCTTAAGAGCAGATTCCTGAATGATTAAGGTCGTGGTTCTAATTGGGAAGATACAATTAGTTAGCTAAATGTGGACATTTAAGCTTCTATTGAAGACTGGTCCAAAAATGTATGAACTTTTGAACCTGATATGATTGGATTACTGGATCTTAAAAGAAAACACAGGATGGTACAATCATGAATGGTTGCTGCATTCTGAGAGCGGGTCAGCAAACACAACTATCTAAATGATTAGTTACAGAAATATTTTGCTTAATGCACCTATTGACTATTTGGGGAAAAAACAACAAACTTTTAAGATTTGCAGTTGACAAAATTAGTTTACAGACACCTGTCCAGTAAAATGAGAATTTAGGTGTTTAAACAAATTAAAAAATCCTTTAAATCTACACTGACTTTAATTCTTAACACTAAATGTCTTTAGAGCTTTTGTATATTTTAAATGCTGGGGAAGCCCTTCATGTAGACTTAGCCATTCTAAGGGTATGTATTATCCGAGCAGCTTTTAAACAGCTAAATCTTTTTTTACATAGTACAAGTTTTTTTAAGCTTCAGTTTGTGTTGCTAAAACATGAATGCTGTTGGCTGATGCTGGCCTTCTAGATCCATCTCTTACCATATACATTAGTGAACACAGATCATATAGGTATGCTACCATAGCTAAGGTGATGATAGGTCAGGCAACAATCTGACAACTGCTAATAGATAAAACTTTTCCAAAAAGCCAGTATTTTAATATTAAACATCTTTGCGGTTATCATACATAGATGCATTGACTGTATGTGAAGAGGGTGGATTTATAGAAAAATAGGTGCATAATAGACTTCTTATGTAATAGGTGTATTTGAGAAATATATTGACAAAACTGGACAAAACTGAGCTAGCAGATCTCTTATACACAACATTATATAATTTACTGAGGCATAAGAAGCCCTTTTCTCCTGATTTATAGAAACAAAAACTGAGCCAGTGTAAGTAAGTATATAATTATCATCAGTGTAGTGCAGTCAAAACATGACTCTCTTTTCCAGGCAGGGTGCAACATGTTTCCATGGCAACTGCTGTTAATTGGTTCTAGGATGGCTTGTATCCAAACACTGGGCCCTCCACCCATCCACTAGTAAAACTACCATAGTAAAGATGGTCTGTCACCTAAATTATAAAGATAATCCAATCTATGGGGGATAGCTAAACTCCTCTGGGCCATGAGCCAAGCGTCAATCCTCACCCCATCCCTTCACTTTGGTAATAATATCCCTGATCTACATATAAATGCCTCACACTTAGATGCCCAGAAGCAGGAAAGTATCTTCCAGATAATAAACACATCTTAATGGTGCTTTTATTGGTGCAGTACAGGGTAAAAAATTGATCTTGCAGTTTGATCAGGATTAGACACCAGTAATCACAGGCCGTTTTCACTGGGGTTACTAATGCACATAGATATGGAAAAAAAAATGTGCTTTGTAAATTACACCATTGTATATGGCTTTATTTTTTTTTCATCACTTGAAATTGGCAACGTGTCAGAGTTTCTTTGTTATTTTTATTAACCTTGCACTTTTTCACCAAAATTCATTTTTATGTGTCATTTGCATTGGCCCACTTTTTCAACTTCTGGTTGCCAAGGGTCATCTGTAAAACCTGGAACTCCTAAATTGCATCTCTAGGGGAGAGAATTACACTGTTCTCCATACTTAGAAATGATGGCTATTGTGGACAGCTGCAGGGGATGAAGGAGCTGTGGTGGAGCACTGGTACCAGAAGTACCAGCGGGTTGGGGGGGGGGGGGGGTATTTTCACATGTGCTGTCACTTTGCCATTATGGACAAGTGTTAGTTTCACTTTTAGCATCAGTCATACAATCTTCTGCAGCACAAAAAAACATAAGCCTCAGATTTACAGAGAGATTTCGTTTTTTATGTGAAGCAAGTACACAAGATAACAGAATCAAATGACATTTAAGAGGTAACTAATCATTTGTCACAAAACTATAAAAGAATAAGGAAGAATATAAATGACCCATAAATCTAAGAGAATGGATTAGCATGTGATGCAATAAATATTTTGGAACCTGCTAAATTAAATCCAAGCAGAATATCCTTAGAAAACGTGTACCTTAAGCAACTACATTCTGCATTCATTACAATTTGCTACCAGTAATAACAGAAAAAATTTAATTTAAAAAACAACTTATGATATTTTGGACCTGTAAGTCAAGCGACAGTTCACCAGCACTCGGAAAAATTTTCATTTCCAAAATGTATTGTGCAATCAACATGTCACAGAGATTAGAACGCCAACATTTCAGGGTCTTGCAGGGTCCCTTCCTTAAGGCAACACAGTGACAAAAGATCTCAAGTGCAAATAGCTATATATACAGAGAATTAGCCTAGGGAACATAGAGAATGATGTCTCTCTAGACATGATAATGATGGCAGAAAAAAAGGAAAATAAATTACACAAAAATACACATAAACATCAGAAAGTCTATGTTAAAAAACAAAAATGATATTACCTGGGTACCTTGTTATAAACTTAGCATTCAACATAGGTAATTGACTACTGGCTTACTCAATTCATAACAAGGTGCACAGATAATTCTCTTTTTTACTTTATAATGTGATTTGTTTTTTGATATTAGGTTATATGTTGTGTAATTTATCATTCTTAGATTCTGACATAGTTATGACATCTGGAGGGTTTTATTCTCCAGCTGTTACCCAACACTTTTAGGTTTCCAGTTCTTCTTGGTGACCAATAAAAGACTATGGACTACTGTGCTCTATAGTGATGTTGTGACTGACCATAGGAGCCACAGAATACATTTTTGAAAACATCCAAAATGTTGAATAGCATTGGTGTATGTATTTCTTCAACATGGTGAAGAATGGATTGCCTATCTGCCAAAAGGTTGCATATTTTATTATAGAGCTGCTGGTTGCATTTTGTGATCCTAGTGATAGGGTCACTTTAATATTGTTCAATTTATACTTTCGATTTTATTCTGCAGTGCTTGTTTTTCTATTACCTGGTCCTGTAACTAGATTACTACCTTTGCCATTTAGCAGAGTGGTTGAGATAAAATGTGAAGAACACTTTTGTGCACCTGATAAATGCCTATCTTTACAAGTAAGCAGCCTCCTTTTATTCTGGAGATATGGAAAGTTACTAAAACAAGCCACTTTTATTCCAGAGAGATTATTTAGAGATTTTTTTCCCCTGCTTAAACTACTGAGTTTGGTTGTCCTTCAACAAGCCAAAAAAAATGGGCCTGGCTGTAAATATGTTAAATTAACAAAGCACAACAAACTGGGCATTGTGATTTAAAACTATGGAATTATATTTGCCAATGTGGAGCCATTAACAAAAACAAATTTATGAAATCAGTGGACAAATAGTATTGGACACAGAAATGGTGACCCTTATTATTTTAAAAGGAATGTCCTCTACTAACTTACAGAAGGTTTGATAAAATATAGATTAACATGTAACAATCAAATCAATACCGTAATAATAAAAAAAAGATTCTGCCCTCTACTGTGGTCATGTCACAGTTTTTCACTTACCATCCACTAGACTCTTCACAAACCCAATTGAAAATAGCAGGATATATTAGCATAAACCTTAATTTGCAGGAAATTTTTTTGAGACTTCTTACTTTTATTAGTAAGTATTTATTCAGAGTAACCTGTTTATTCTAAGCTTTCCTCCCACTAATATGCCCACTTCCCTGTGCCAACTCTATGCTCTAAAAGTAAAAATGTATCCCTAAAATACTTGTCTTGAAAATAGTTCTACTTTAGAGGAGATAGAACAGTAATGGTATCCTGACAGGGAGGTTGCATGTTTTCCCTTTGGTTTCCATTATTTTATTTGACTATTTCAGATTATACTGGTAGGTTTCTAGTAGGCCAATTGGCTTTTTGTCTGAATTTTTACCTATGCAATCTGCTAAAACAAAACGAAGACATCCCAATAGAATTAAGAAGTTAATATAGGATACAAAATTAGATTCTAGATAAATCTGGACATTCTGCCTTACCACCAAGCTACAAATAATACATACAAGCAAAACATATCACAAATTCTTTCCTAAATACTCTAAAAACCATATCAGTTTACTATACAGAAAGCATAGTAAGCATGGAGTATTGTTCATTCTCTTGTGTTTTTATGATTAAGCCTTGTTACCAGCAGCACATGCTGTGAGGGACAGGTGTTAGGAATTAGCAGTACAAACTAGAACTAATGCCTTGGCTTTCTGCCCTTTACTGCATCATAAACCTTGCCATGTTTGCCTGCAGGCAAAAATAAAATGAGAAAATTGTAATGTTTGCTGAGGCTGCTAACTCATACAAGATAAAATGTTGGTTTTATCTGAGCTGCAGTGAAAGGGATGAAAGGATCAGGTATATGTCATAATATCACTGTTTACTGCAAAAACCCACACAAACAAAATCATATGAGCATCTATCACTGAAGCCAGCCTTAAGAAGGCTTTTTTCTAACAAGGAATCTGTTCCATATTTGGGGACAGGAAAAAGGCTTTCAGTAGCTCAGAAGAACAACTGAGATTTGCTAATATTACATTTCTGTGTGTGCCATCAGTTTACAGCAATCCTGGGAATCTATCAGCTAAAAATTCATCATGTATGTTTATAGCATAACCACAGTCGCTAATATTACATTATTATTGTTTCTTCTTCTGCTATCTGCTTGGTTTACCCCCATAACGTGCAGTACACAGTTGGCAGTCAGAGGGTCAAGCCAGTCAGACGTAATCACCTAAATGTCAGTTTATTAAGGAAGGTAGAAAAGTCAAGATGCAGAACAATTCATGTAGGTTCACACAGATTATGTTGGGGGATCTAAAAACAGAGACAACAAAACCATGTGTGATGTTGCAATTTTGGAGTCAAAGGGACCATTCACTTAGTTTAGTGAATGGTGAAAATTCACTTCACTAAAATACCCAATCATTTTCAAGGCAATGTAAAAAAAAAAGTATTGGATAGCTAAAATCATTAGTGCTTAACTTAGCATTTATGACAGTAATGATATTTAAAGAACTGCATGCTTTCATTTTAAGTGCCATCCGAAAATTAACTTTTGCTGACCAATTATATGACAACATGGGTAGAGCAGTTCAAGGCACACATACTTTGTGATTTTAAGGCTAGGCACATGCAACATTAAATTGTCACCCTCCAACACTCCTTATTTCCATCACTTTAGGATGAAGGACACTTAACACTACTTAGACCTAGCAGCACCTTCCAATCACCTTAATGTTAATTATTCATGAAAATAATTTGAGGATATGTGCCAACATAAAAGAAAAGTACCCATAGTGAAAAAGTAAGTGCACATGTAAAGGACCAGCAAACACAATCAGCCTGCAAAACCTTAGGTTCTGAAAACAGAAAGGTATAACATTACATATAAAAAAAATTAAAAAATGTTTAAGAATCCTTCTGCCCAGTGGGCACAAAGAAAAAAATGTATTACACTCTTCACCCTACTTTGATTTGAACCCAAGCTGGTCAAAGAACTTTAGACCTTTACAAGGTGGAAAGGTATAAAGTAGTAAGTCTATACCACTCACTAATCCAAGGGGAGGGGCAAATCTTTAAAATAATCTATAGCAGCGTTAAAAAATCTTGGATGGGCTAGTAGCTGTTGCCGTGTATGAAAAGCAGATAGGCTTCACAAGTTTTTCTTGTTAAAGAAAATTTCAAAGTGGTGAAAAACTCCGATCTACATTGCATTTTTTTCTAGTTCATGATTTCTTATTTAATTGTTAATGCATCAGTAACTGGTGCCATCATCATGTATAAAATAACCAAATGGCAAAAGAACATTTTTGCACCTAGTACAGCACATTCCCTCTAGTCAAACTTCATAACAAAAACTAAATGGCACCAGGGCTGACCTTTTCATACTTCAGAGAATTTCAGCAATTGCAGATTTTATGCCTCTGGCTAAGGATTCATTTTAACAATCTATCCATGGTCAGCCAAATGTGCCTCAAAAATATGATTGCAATGTTAGACCTTCAATGAGAGCTAAGCTTTAGAAAACTTACTGTAGTCTAATCAGCTAGATTCTTTAGGAGGCACAAACAGAGACCCTAAAAAGGGCTTAACAAAGTCAACAAGTTCTGCAGTGACTAGAAAATGATTCATATACTAAAAAGTGCAATATGAATCATGCCTAAACCTGATGTTGTACCTAGTTTAAGAGGAGTAGGGGGGCTAAGTCACAAATGTAGAAGCTGCCACTAATACAATGGGCCTGATTTAATAAAGCTCTCCAAGGCTGGAGTGGATAAACTTTCATCAGAGAAGCTGGGTAATCCAGCAAACCTGAAATGGATCTGGTCCAGGATTCAAAACATTTGCTAGCAAAAAGCAAATGACTTTGAAGAAATCCATTCCAGGTTTACTGGATCACCCAGCTTCACTGATCAAAGTGTATCATCCCCAGCCTTGGAAAGCTTTAATCTATCAGGCCCATAGTCCAAGAAACTTGGCCAGTCCTGCAGCTACTCACATCCTTTCTCAGCTTTGTGTTCACCAGTTGTGTATTTAGCTCTACCTATGGTAAACATGCCTACTCCCTAACATATTATAAAATTTAAAGTCCATGCTGCTGAAAGGAATGTTCTTCCAAGATATGAGGCCTCTGCACAAATTATACCTATGCCTAATTGTTCATGATCCTTAGAGATAGGTTGTTTAAGCTAAGGCTGACGTGAACTAATCAAATTAATCAATTGAATGTTTTTAATCCAAGACCTCCTCAAAGAATCTACAGTGGGCAGATCTCTCATTAAGATCTTCTTGTGTTTGGTAAATCTGCCTCTCTTTTCCATAATGCCAGAATACAACACAATTTTTGGGTGATATTTCAATGCAGTGCACAAGTGGTGAAAGCACAGACTCACAACAACGGCATATTGCACAAAGGCTAAACTAGAATTAGAATGCTAAAATAAATTACATCAAAATTTTAACTTTCAATCCTGTAATACAAAAATAAAGTTCCACCAATCAATAAGGGTAATTTGTTGGGGTACACCTAATACACATCAGCTCAGCGGTTCCCAAACTGGGTGCCATAGTCTCCCAGTGCACATTGGCAGCTTCCGAGTATTAATATGATCACCATGCAAGTTTACTGGAAAAAACTAATTGTACCTAAACTGTTATTATGGCCATGGCTGCCTCTGTTCTGTGTCTCGTTTTTTCCAACAACTAGGCAATCACTGGAGAATGCAGAGAGCGACTTCACTGATTGCATGTGGATAGGCGGAAGAGATACAAAGCAGAGGATGCAGTGGCTGTATAAATCCAGAACAGGAACAAGTAGGTAGTTGGCAGTTTGTTTGAGGTTGGTCACTGGGGGTCTCTCAGTCAGGTTTGTTATTGGGTCTGTAACTAAGGCCTATTACTACAGTCTGTCACTCAGGGGTCTGTTAATGAGGTATATCACTGGGGATCTGTAACTGCAGTCTGTCAATGGTGATGTATTACTGGGGGGCCTGTTACTAAGGTATGTCACTGATATTTTGTGTCACTGAGGGGTCTGTTACTAAGGTATGTCACTGAGAATGTGTCATCACTCCCAGAATGTTTTTGTTTCGTTTTGAAGGCACTCTAGCACAGGCCTAAACAAATATCTAACTATTGTTAGGCCCTAACAAATGTAGGTGTTAGATTTGTCCCAGGAGTGACTAGAAAACATTTCCAATGCACTAAGAATTAGGAAAGTTTACAAGCCATTGCTTTATCTGTTTAGAATTTAGGTAAACACACAACCACAACTTCTGGATTGCTTACAAATTTTTTTTCCTCTGTTCCTCTTCCTCTATTGTCCTATTTCTCACGTTACACCAATTTTCTGTAACTTTGCCTCACATACCTTCAATCACCAAAACTCCAAGCCACACAATTTCCCTCAAACTCAAAGTTCACAGAAAAGTAGATAGCCCTGACTACTCAGGTTAATGAAACCTGCTTCTGAAATCCTACCATTTGTAAACCGTAACCTACAATGCAACCTCTACTGTTAAGTTTCCCTACCTCTATATACTCCTTTTTACAATGTAGGCACTTTTGTAGGTGTTATCGATACCAACAGTAATAAAATATGTTTTTAGACTTGTAAAATTGCACTTAGAATCTGATTGGTTGCTTTGGTCAACTTACAAGTTCTTTGATACACTGACAAATTTGAACCTAAACCAAAATCACTTACTATTACTTATCAATTATACTACTTAATAAATTATATAATACTCAATAATATGTAAAAGAAAAAAATGTGTCAACTTATAGTCAGTAATTACGTAAATACCTGCTGTTTCCGAATCTGCAGATGGCATTTCTCCATTAATGCCATTTTCCTTGCTTGTGGGATGGGAGTCTTGGAGAGCCCGCTCCCCATATCCTCTTTCCTCTGTCTCTCGGAAGGGAATTCCATTTGAGCTGTGGACTATCCCATCGCCTGCTCCTCCTTGTTCCTTCATATCTGTGGAGTGAGGAAGGGGTGAGGCCTCTGTGAGTTGCCCCGGTGCCCAGGGGGATGGTTTGGATTCATCCTGCCTGTTGTCCGTCATGCTTCCTCCAACCACAAATCTGGAATCACAGATATGTATTTAATTTTCAGAACCTACATTGTAACAACATATTGCACAGTATAGTACATTGAGCCATTCATATCATTTCACTGCACCAGAGGATTTTTATGATCTAAAGTCAGTAAAACACATACATATGTACTCAAGGGTCCATTAGTTTGAAAGCCAGTTAATATACAAGTATGTTTTAGGATGATGGAAGCCCACATAGGAAAAAAAACATTCAAGGCCAAGAACACAGTGTTCCTGCAAAGGGTCAAACTCATTAATGCAACAGAAGGATGTTAAAGCTGAACTCCAAACAGATATAAAAGTCACAAATTAATGCAGCTCTAAATTATTCAATAAATCAATGCGGCTCATCAATAAATCAGTAATGCATATATTTTTAATGCAATAAATGGGAATACTTAAAGCGTACCTAATTTTCACTTAACATAAAAGAGTAGACATTTGGTTTGTTTGTTTTTTTTAAGTGGAACACCCTTTTTTTTTTTTAAAGTAAAAAAAAAGGGTGCAGCACTGCCCTCTTAATTCTCGATCGCCGAATGGGAGCACAGAGCCTCCTGGGATACCTACATCATGTATCCCGGGAGCCTCATGGGTGCTCCTTCTGTGCATTCTCGAGCAAGCAGAAGGAACTCTTTCGTCAAAAGGTAAAACAATTGCTAATCTCACACATACGCAGTGAGATCAGCAAGTTTTTTTCCCAAACTACGTCACCCAATCTCACGCCTGTGTCGGGTAGTGTTCTGCTTTAAGTTTCACACAGGATTAACCTCTTGAAATCACCTATATAGAAGAACAGGGACTGGAAGCTACATGCAAATGTGTTAAAGTACATACTGATCCCCCTCCTTTGTACACTTCTAAAGCTTTGCCCTCGTCCAGCCCCCACACCCCCATCACTTGGGCTCACTTCTTGTAAGCCGCATCGACTATCCAACCCATACCAATACCACAATATTATAAGTTGTGTTAGCAACATGGTCGGACTTGTTTACTGTTTTTGGATCTGACAGGCACCATTGGATGTCACCCCTGCTTGTTGTTATTATATATTGTGTTTTTTTTTCTTGCTTTTAATACTTTTGTATCATACTTGATTGTTGTCTTATTTTTTATCAATAAAAACAAGCGTTAAACCAAGAACATACTAAGTTAGACCTCATTGGTTTGTTGAAGCTCTTTCTTTTTCAAGTTTTAAGGCTGAGGTTTTGTACATATGTTAGATTACGGTTGCTGGAAACTATCTTTTGTGGTCGTTTCCAGTGAAAGAATGAATGAATAATAAACAGAGAAAATGGTGTTGCTCAACTACAAAATGTGTGTTACCAGTATATCACCAGATGGTGGCTCAGTGGTTAGCACTCTGGCCTTTCCAGGGCTAGGTCCCAGGTTCAAATCTCGGCCAGGGCACTATCTGCAAGGAGTTTGCATGTTCTCCCCATGTTTGTGCGGGTTTCCTCCCACATTCCAAAAACATGCAGTTAGGTTAATTGGCTTCCCCCCAAAACTGACCTAATATTGACTGTTTTAATGACAGATGACTATGGTAGGGGCATTAGATTGTGAGGCCCTTTGAGGGACAGTTAGTGACATGACTATGAACTGTACAGCACTATATGTAATATGTCCGTCCTATATAAATACTATCTAGTAATAATAATAATGAAAATAAAGGGTGGAACAGTGAAAACAACTAATGCAGCTACTTGTTGGCTGGTTCATTTTAGTAGTATATTTCAATAAAAACAAATAGCCTACTAATGTGATATGTGACATTTCCTGTTCCTAAATATAACCCAATTCCTTCTTTTTTAAGGTGTACAATTCTGTGTACCAAACAGAAGCAGAGCTGTGGTTCTCAACAGACCATCATTGTTCCTGTTATTTTCAAAAAAAATCATTCCAATTGCTACTTGTGGAGCTCCAACAAACGCTCTATTTTCAGGCAAGTAAGCACTTTGCAGTAAGATGAGAAATTTAGAGTGTGGCCTGGTGAAAGGGCCCCATTGTGTGGCAAGAAAGGAAGGAGCTAAACACTATTTCTCAATTTCAAGTCAACTGAATGTTGGTTGATTCTTTTAATCTTTCAGAGCACAATCCTCTATTCAGCAAGCATATACAATAATATTTGCCTGCATTCCACATAACAAAATGTATAATTTAAATGGTTGTTATCCGTACACAAAGGTAGCTAAACCAACTCTAATCGTATAGTAAAGTGTTGGAAAGAGTATATATATATTCTTTTTTCTTGGACCTCCCAATATTTTCAGAGCAATGACTCTGTTATCAGATGGTTTAGGCTATGGTTGTCCAATACAAGTCCGCAAACGATCTCTCTCTTCCTATAGTGGGGGACAAGAGCAGCATCTTCATTAGGCAAAGCAGAATTTAAACAGAAGCTTAAGAAGCAATAGGCCGTAAAGAAAGAAACATATTAAACTTTGAACTCTTCATGTAAAAATGAAAGCAATTACATCTAAAATATAACTCCAAAATGCTAACTTCTCTTAACTAATTAGGTTTTTTAATAAAATGTTTTTGTGTGAATTACATTATCATGCCATGCTGCAAGATATTCCTCTTCTCTGTTCTTGGCTATCATGTACCATCTCCTGATTCAAATTATCTATGCAACCCTATTGATTTAATGCAACTATCTTAATCTGGGTCTTTTATTATGTCGTTTTCAACTAATCTTGCTTTTTTCCTCCATTTTGGCATACTTTCTTTAGTGCCCCATTTTAGATTATCAGTGTTTATTACCATTGATGTGACATCATTCATAGAACATACTGTATTTGATTCTCAACAATCCTTTTTAAGTATAGCTTTATATATTCCCCTTAGTACTTACTACTTAGTACTTAGTACTTCTTTTTCAATACATCAAGGCAAAGTAACACACAAATACAGCGTATTCCATTCATCTACTATTAAGTTATTGATGGTTCTTTTCCTCGACCATCCTGTTTAAAAATGTATTTATAATAATACCCCACTAGTCTATCACTGTAAACAACCCCAAAAGAACCTTCATAAATGATAAAAATAGCTCTCAACCCTTGAAACCTTCTTAAGCCAGCTGAAAATTTTCCAGTCAGCATTCTATGCACTGTAAAAATGTATCTTCTGTTTCCCTTTACCCCTGGCATAATTGTGTGCACTAGGGAGATATCTATGACATGATTAAAGAAAGTTTTGATAACTAACTTTTACAGTTACATACAGGGAATTGAACTATAATCATTTTCCAGCTTACATTTTTAAGACATTTTTGTTTCAACTATTTATAGCTTAAGATTCTTCTTGTCATTATCATCAAAATGCTATGTAACAGAAATGACATTTATCTATAGAACCATGCTTGTTTTATTCCAACATACATTTCCGTATCAGTTACTCTTGCATTCTTGGACAGAGTTCAGTGGAATGGCTTTCTCTCTCTTCAGTATCTAATTATATAAGCCTTAGGCACTCCGTGCCCAGACAGGCCCAGGTCACTAGCTATAAGCAGTCCCTTCTAAGTCCAGGCCTGGTGCTACAGCTCAGTGAATCTATATAAATCAGGTCAATTTTTACATCTTGTTAATCACTTCTGCTGAGTAGTGGCTTCTGCTGAACATATGACACCTGCAGGAATTACATCTCCATGCTCTCATGGTAGGCTGCACATGGATGGATGCATTTTTCTGTACTGCCAAAGTCCACATTTGCACCTTTTTTATGCTCTTGAAGGTAATGCTTTCCTAATTGTCCAAAGTATAATAATACATTCATCTATTCGGTTTGTTTTAAGCCCCAAAAGAGACCCAACCTGAAAGTGAAAATTTGTAAGGGGGGGCTTTTTATATTTATATTACATTTAGCATACCACAGTTTTACCTTATAGCTGTAATTTAATCTGCTTCTATAATGCCTTCCCTAGTCTTCTTTCCTCCTCAATATTCTAAAACCGTGTTTCTTGAACTTTTTAACAAGGGTGGACCCTTGAAAAAAACACTCAGATAAAATGTTGTTTTAGCGTTGATTTACTAACGAATACTGCATCCAGATCTAGATAAACAATTAATATTAATTTAACAGGATTATAAGGATTTATTTAGCGCCAACATATTATGCAGCGCTGTACATTAAATAAGGGTTGCAAATGACAGACGAATACAGTGACACAGGAGGAGACTCTGCTCTGAAGAGTTTACAATCTAGGAGGTGGGGGAAGTATCATACAGTTGGAGGGGGATATGTAGTGGTGGGAAGTAGCGACAGTTTCAAAAGTCAGAAGAAGATGGGTAGGCAAGTTAAAGTTGGTAATTGGGTTTTAAGAGCTCTTTTAAATGAGCAGAAAGTAGAAGCAAGCTGAATAGGATGAGGAAGACCATTCCAGAAAGTTGGGACAGCTCTAGAGAAGTCTTTGAGCCGTGCGTGTGATAAGGTTATAAGCGAGGAAGTCAGTAGAAGGTCACCGGAGGAGCGGAGACAGCGACTGGGGGAGTATCTTTGTGGAGGGATTTGGAGGCAAAGCACAGGAGCTTGAATTTGATTATAAGGTGAAATGGAAACCAGTGGAGAGAACTGCAAAGATATGCAGCAGAGGATGAGCGGTGAGAAGGATGATTGAGTCTGACTGCAGTGTTCATGATACACTGCTATGTTATAGATATATGTGAACACTCTTATATACAGAATCTTGACTGATTGTTTATTTTACTGTTTTTTGAACCAGAACTTTCGGTAAAAACAAATCCTCCCCTTCTTTTTAGTCTTTTTGTTATTGTTATGTACTATTTCTTGAATATTTTCAATAAAAATTTACTTTAAGAAAAAAAAAGAGAAAAAAACGTTCAGGTTTTCATGGAACCCTACTATATCCACAGTTCACAGTACATTAGTGTGGTGGTCAGTGGAAAGAATGCCTCTTAAATTGCTGGCCATTGGGAAGAATTCCACCATTACAAATAGCCAAAAAAAGTTAATTGTGTCAGTGGAACTGACCTGAGAGCCACAAATTGCTATTGTTTAAAGAGCCCATAGCAACCTCTGAATGAACCCTAGGGTTCCACAAAACCCTAAAAGAATATTTACAATAAATCTTTTACCTTTATTAGAACTAACATCTTGTGTTAACTCTTGTGAGAGGTCATGCCAATATCAAAATGCTTTATTGGGTGAATACCAGTCTGGAGAAGTGAGTATTGCCTGGCTGGCTGCATTTGCATGCAAATCCCCTTTAGGCTTTGCCTACATGTGATGCTAAGCCTCGGTTTTTTTAATTATGAATCAGGAAAAACAGACTATACTGCTCTAAAAATGTATATTACCAGTATTTTGTACAGTATTAAGTCATGCTCTATTACTGTTTTTAAATGTTAGCTTTACAAAGTCCTACCAGACTTCATAGCTAATTATTACTACATTAAATGGCCTATATAGTATATATATATTATAATAATGCAAATAGATATGGTGTGATCAAGTATCCAACCAATATATCAAACGTGCCACTTCCCAGCTAACTTTATAGCTAAATAAACAAAGAAAAAAACTGATAAAAAATTGGGACTTTAACAGCACAATGGATAAAATAAATAAACGTTATTGATACACACAATGGTGCAAGCTAAAATTGTTGCAATATATCATACTAAGTTAATATAGGGGTAAAAAATTAATATTAACCTATTTTTATCATTATTTATACCAGCATAGCATTTGCAGAGGTACTAGCTATTATTGGTACTAATACTACTTAGAGGTACACCTAATAGATGTAGTAGCAACTCAAAGCTGTAGTTATTATAATGCATAAATATTACATATTTTATACTTATATTTTTAAAGCTGGCCATGTGCCCTATACATGGAAAATTACTGAATGGAAAACATAAATAATTCTATGTAAAAGAACGCATGGAAAACATGAAAGGCACATGAAATTCAAATTAATTTTATATGCGTAACATCACAATGTATCCTATTACAGACATTAGGGTGCAAAAGAGCATCATTGTCACAAGTCTAATAAAAGCAAGCAGAGTAAGTTCGAACAGGATGCAATTATATTCTTACAGGAAACAAGTAATCATTTAGTAAGCAGTGCAATAGTACAGAATGGATTATAATGGGAAAAATGCTTTCATCATGGACAAAAACTATGATTAGGGAGGGCAATCATTTATTCTAAGAAACTCTTCTAAATACCAGAATAACACTTATTTTACAAATCAAGCACAACCTTGTTAAGATTTTTCTTTTTGGCTAAAAATGCTACACATTACTTTTCCAACCCACACATATTTAAAGACCTGTGTATAATGCTAAAACATTTAATAAAACATATTATTCTAAATTATGTTTTAGATAACATGTTTTGTATTCAGTAATCATAATCATGCTACAAAACTGCTCTAGGAGAGAAGATGTTCCCTGTTGCATTACTAGCCAGCAATTAAATAGCTGGGGCTTAGCACAGTGCCTGCAATGCAGTATTTTAGCTCACTCGGGCTCTGCAGTGAGACCTTCCGTATGGTAAACAGCAAAGCGGATCATTTATAGATTGAAACTGTTTACTCTCCCCAGGTAAATGAAGTGCCTATATTTCAGAGACAATTAGTTGCTCCGTCTAAAACAGGGGTGTCAAACTCTGGCCCATGGGCCAAATCTGGCCCTCAACGTTCTTTTTTTGGCCCCCAAAGGAATCATAAATATGAACTGCAGCTGGCTCGCCGCTGCATTGAAATAGCACCGCTACTACAGTTCCCGGCATTACTCGCGTCTATAGACCAGGGGGCTCTCTGCCTATGAGTGGCCAGCATTGGACTGTTTTATAGATGTAAGTAATGCCAAGCATTTTAGTAGCGGCGCTATTTCTAGCACTTCCCCTCAGCTGTACTTTTCCTTGCTACTCCAAGGCATGAAATTAAATGGTTGGATTTTCATAGAAGAATATTGTTATTATTATTTTTAGCCTGTGCAAAAAGGTTACCATTGACATTTAACTCAGAAGGCTACAAATAGAGAAAGAGGCATAAATAAAATTTAAAAAAAATCTTATGCCTCTTTCTCTATTATAGGCTTGTTCCAGATTGAATGTGAAGCAAAACCTCTAATGAGAAAGAAAAACTTCCTAAATGTTTTCAATAAATTTCAAGGTTGGCCTGTGACATTGTCTAAGTTTTTCATTTTGGCCCAATGTGTATTTGAGTTTGACACCCCTGGTCTAGAACAAGCTCACTCAGTAAATGTAAAGCTAAGTTTCTAACAGAATTGCTGCAGGTGGGTTCTGGCTGTAACTTGATTCATATTTGTTGTGAAGTGTAAGAAGGCAAGAGAAAAAAACTTTATTTTACAAAGTTTAATACATGCAAGTGGCTAGCTGAGCATTCCAAGAATTAGTTCCTAGGCTGCTGGAGAACTAGCAGCTATGTAACCAAAGTCAGAAACAAAGCCCTACCTGCACTAAACTTTACATTTTTTATTTAAATTTGATATTGTGAGACAGGTCTAGAAAGTAATACTGTGTACAGCATAAATGACTGCAATACAATGCCACCTTGGTGACTTACAATGACACTCACCCAACTTGGTGAAAAACTTCTCCCTAAATGATTAGCCCAACCTTGGGACTGTGGTTATTTTTCTGCTCATATGTACTGTTGAGAAGCAGTTCAGAGGCATATATTATGCACACTACACTAACAATTGCAGCTTTGGGTGAGGTTGAGCAGTGTTTTTGTGGTGTCGTAGGCTGACTACAAACAAATCAGCCTGAATAATGGTCATTCTGTTTTTCAATAACCAAATACCATAGATATTTAGTCAAAATGTGTGCAGCAATGTCTAACAACCTACTAACTTAATTGCAATGCAAAGAATTGTCACTAACATTGCTAGGGAGGGTTAAAGGCATCTGTGAGAACATGCAGCAAGCAACAAAAGTGTTTTTATTTCAAATCAAAAGTAGGTTATGTTGAGAAAACAGGGTTTAGATGAAGCTGTCAATCTCAAAAAGGCTGTAGTGCTAAAGTATAAATTTGCAATATAGGTACTAGCATATCAATCTCAGTTACATAAATGTACTTTTGCTTTGGTTTCCCCAGCCTCCCTAGCGAATTTTAGTGACAATGCTATATTTAGGAGCTTTGCAATAACCTAAAATAGTAAACTTCAAATGTGTTCAACTAAGGGATATGCAGAATCCTGAATTGTTTGTTCAGTTGAACAGCTCCTAAGCTAAATTGAGGCAAATTCAAGGAACAATAATGTTGAGAACGTTCTCTCATGTGCCAGAGTACTACCTAAGACAAATCAGTCACATGACTTCAATTCAATATTGGCCCAACTTGAAATGGAACAGTTGTAGCACTCAAAGTAATTTTGATTATTAAGTTACATATTCAAATTAATTTTATGTGCTATACTTAAAAGGTGAGTTTATGTTAAGATAAAACATACTTACCCAACTGCATAGTCCTCCTTATTTATACTACAAAAATATTCTCATCCCGATTGCTTTCTAACCCAAGACTCTAACCTATGGCCTGATAACATGTTTGTATTTTGCAGCCAAAACTTCCTTCCCTCTGATCACAAATGACTCCAGTTGCTGGATTCTTCACAAGCTTTGCTTACATCTGAGACCGGCCCACCATTTAAGGATAGGTGTGTTAGCAAACAATATGTTGCTAACAGATCAGATCAGTTCAGAACATGAGAATTATTCCTTAAAGTTATAATTTGTTATACTTAATGGATATAATTTTAAACAAATAAACAAACTTACCCCCTGCCACAGTCAGTGTCCTTTTCTTTACTGGAGAGTGGAGCTTTGAATATTTGTAGGTATCAAAAACAGGTCACCTAGCAAAACCAGATAAAACATTTCATGATTAATAATTCCATGTTAATTCAGTCTTATTAATGAATTCATGTCAGTATTTCTATGTCCATAAATTATCTGTCATATCATCCAAGTAAACTTTTATCTAATGGTACTATTGTAGAATATCTTTTCCCTCCAAAGATCCCTTGAAAACAACTGACAGCTAATAAAACATGGCATTCCCAGGTTTCCAATGGATTTGACAGTTAAACAGGACAAAAAGCACTTTTTGTTTATTTTACATTACAAACCCAGAGCCACACAACATGCAATAGGCAATATACAATGTAATTTACTTTGTAAATGTAATAACTTTTACTTATATTTAGTGTCCTATCCAATAAGTAAATGGTCAGTTTATTTGAGTGAATAATTGTTCCCAAAGATGGAAAGATTCTAATTGTCAGATAAAACATTATTTGACAGGCAATTTTTCAGTTAGTGCTAACTTAATATGCACTACAGAAAAAAACACAGAGACAGCCTAATGAGATCATATCATCCACTGTCTGGATTTGGTTGTAAATATAACCAGTGAGATGCTATCCCGCAGGGCAATAACATTATGGCTAAAAGGCCCTGGCCTTTACCTACTAGCTTACCTACTTTTATATTTTTGTTTTTCCAGACAGCATACACAATGGATGGGTTTGTCTACATGCATTCTAGCAGCACAGTGGCTTTAAGTCCCAAGCAACATGATTATGGCCTGCTATGTCTGTATCTGTCAAGTTATATTGGATCAGGTATGTTCACATAACGTGTATGATTTAGGCTGACAATGTCTGAAGTGGAAACTGCCCCTGTAATATCTAAACATTACAAAGAACTGAAGATCTCCAATGGTAACAAGCAACAATTCTTATAACAAAAACATCTAAGATAAAACTATAACTAACATTATTTCAATTTTGGTATTGCTGCCAATGTTACCACAAGCTCCTTGGTGCCTTGAAAATGTTTTTCTGCCTTTTACACTAGACTGAGTAGGTACTAAATTCTAGATCTGGTCTGACGTACATTAAGAGAATATACCACAGTCAATGAGTCCTGACAGCTAAGTTTAGTAAGCTCAACATAGAGTACAATAATGTGCATTACATGCTTGCTTGGACAAGATTATAGTGAGGTGCACAGAATTGATTACATTTTTCAAAAGCAAGATAAAAAAGCCTTGCGTGTCCTATAAGGGGTAACTTCTGAGGGTGCCTGCATATGTTTTTTTTTATCCAGTTCAGGTACTTTCCCACCAAGACAGGTGTAAAGGAGGCAATATACCAAAGGTCCTAATACAGGTAAAATACATATTGACTTGATACACATCATTCCTATAAGGAAAGATACAGTCTTTTACATTTTAGTAATTCTATTTTAAGACAACATTTGTCTGGACCATTGGATTGCAGAGATCAAAGTAAAAATATTGAAAAACAAATTGTAGAACAAACACACTGTCTGGAGAAGTCCATTGATGTTTCACATTTATATTATCTGATATAAACACTTTATTATCTGTGGAAAGTATTCCTCAGTTGTGGTTTCTAAAAGATAATATTACAAATAACATAACTGACTTGCTGTCCGCATCATATCCTGCAGATTAGCAACACTTAACAAGGTAGTATTGAAAGAAGGATAAGGAATACTATTACTTGCCATATACTTCACAATTAGGCTAGCAATTCTAAAAACCTGTACAATTCCAATTTTGGATTTAGTCAGGATTTTTAGGTGCTCAGCAATCAACATATTAATATTAAAAATATTAAAATGCAAACTTGTTTTGTGATTCTTTAAAAACAGACAAATGCAAAACATTTGTATCCATACATGTCCCATATTACACATTACGTTGTATGTACAGCAAAAAGTAACTGTTTCCGTTACGTTACGTATACATTGCGTTTTGTTGCCGCTTTGCTGATCTGTGTTTTTTAAATACCATTTCTTACTGTCATGCCATATAAATAACTGCAAATATTTCTGAGTTTGCTGAATACTGAATCCAGAGCCATGCAACTAAAATTTTCTCTAGGTCAACAAAAAGAAGTCTCCATAAAAATCGCAGCATGTTATCTTTAAGGAAAACCCATCAAAGAGTTGAATTTCCAGAAAAAAACTTCAGAGATCATATATATGCACTCATTAGCTATTGTAACTACTCCTAATACCTTTCATTCAGGGTAGCTTGTGAGGTACTGAATGAAGCATCAAAGGATCACAAAATCAATAGATCACTTTGAGGACCACACTCTCTGAACACAAAGTATTGATTTAAATGCTAGAAAGAACAAAATAATCTTCATGATTTACCATGGGACCACCTGGTATTTAAAGTTAGGATCATCAACACTGACATTGTGTACTCAAAGTATAGCTTTTACTTGATGTAAGCTGACGTTATATACACATTAATTAATGCCACGGCTAATAAGAATGAAAACGGAATACTAAAATGTTTTTCCCCATGAAGGACAAAGCAACAGGTTTACAAAATTTTTTCTTACTCCAAAAGCACGTACTTATCTTCCTTTTACTCCCATGTCACTTCAGTCAGCTGCCAAGAGCAAAGGAAAAAACTTTGTATAGGAGTTGCTAAAACCATAGATTCCTCAGTTCTCTTTATTATATCAAGTAGACGCTCCATGTGATGGCACTGCCTGCCCTAGCACTGTCACATGGCCAGGTCATATGTTCCCCCATACCTGGAACTACTTTTTGGAAAACCATTTTGTTTTGGCACTACATAGAACCATGGAGAGTGAACCAAAGATATGTTTATGCTGCTGAGGTATAAGGTTGAGGTGTCTGAGTTCTAGGGTTTTTTTGTTCTTTTTTGCTGAAGATATGCTAAAGGCAAGGAAGTACCCTGGATATCAGTAAAACCTATTATTGAGAATAAAACTACAAAAAGAATACTTGGATACAAACACAACAATGAAATGTAAGCCTAGATGGATCTTAATGACCCCTATTTTATCTAGTTATGAAGGCATTAAAAATGTAAAGAATACTTGGATACAAACACAACAATGAAATGTAAGCCTAGATGGATCTTAATGACCCCTATTTTATCTAGTTATGAAGGCATTAAAAATGTACTTTTAAATGACACCTCAATCTGTGTTTGTATTTGTGCTCTGTAATCTTCTTGTATTAGACTAAGAAAGAAAGGCAGTTGTAATGTCACTTACACTTTACTACATTGCACACTGGTGTTAATGTAACTGACTGGAGCAGAAAACACAAAGATGACCTTGCCAGGAAGCTGGTATTCCTTTACGATCCAATTACAGTCTTGATTAAGCTTGTTTGCTTAAACTGCAGCAGAGAAAAATAATTGGTGTAATGTCTGGCAGAGCTGTTTGAATTTAAAAACTTAAGAAACAAATTTCAGGTATGAATATTTATACATTATCATACTTCCACCTAAATTTTTCTATCCAGTAATAATATAACTGTGATGACGATGCATACCATTAGAGAATTGACTCTGCTTCAGAATCTCTTAGGTTAAACTATCTAAATTTAAAGCTTGCACCAATTACTGCCTCAGGATTTTGTGCTCATTTGCATAGTATTACCCATAATTCCTATTACATTTTGCTAATCTCTTCCAAATTGAATCTGGGCTCAGCAGACCCACACTGAGCTGAGGCCTTTGTGTTGGACAAAGTGCAATGTGTGGATAGGTCACAAAATCACACATCAGGACTCTCCCACCTTAAGCCTTCTTAAGAGAGGTTTTTAGTCCTTAATGTTATCACATCGTCCTCCTCATTTGTCCTGCAAGCTAAGAATTAGTTTTATAAATATTTATATGCAGTAATTATTGCACAGAGACTGTGTTGTGGCTTCTTCTGCCAGAAATGCTAGAACTGTAATGCAGTAAATATCCAGTACACATAGCTTCAGGCTTGCAGGAAATTACAAATTATTTACTGAATTGTGTTTAGGAAACAGACCAAAATATCTTTCAGGAAACCACTGCATATACAGGCAAGTAAAGTATACTTGGGGCAAACTTTAAAATGTATCATTGAAAGAGAACTAGTCTAAAATGTAATCATTATACATTTAACAATTGTGCAACTGCCCCTGGATAGGTGAATGTGCTGTTATTTACTTGTATTCCTGTTCTGTTGGAAAAGAAATGTTTAAATGCCCAAACTTATCACTCAGAAGTGATAAAGCCGATTTCTTCTGTATAATCCTAATAGTGCTTATATTAGATGACAGTTTGTAAGAGTTCTGGCACAGGAAGGTCTTTGTTCCTGACACTTCACTTTCACCATAATTAAATATCAATCTTGGAGAAATAAAAGTGCGGTATTTGAAGAATTCAGGAGTCGAGATTTCAAATTGATGTACACTGGTAAATGTTTTTGTTAAATAACATAGAAAACACGCTCTACCTATCTAGTGACTTTGTTTTGTCCATTATTAACTGCTTTGTAAAACAAGCCAATCTGTTCTTTATTCTCACTACCATGAAATGTGTTCCCCAAAATGTAAGCTCTGCTTGTTTAAGTGTTTCAACTTATGTCACATTGAACATATGGACAACATACCTCCTAATATGTGTGCTTACTGTAATCATTTGAGTTACAGACAAGTTTGATAGCAATAGATCAAGGGAAACCTATATTAAATATATGTTAATGAACAGCTCTAGGCAAAAAGTAAAATCAATCAGTGGAATGCTAATGTTATCAAGTGCTAGAATCAGGGAAAGCAATTAATTTAGCTCAATGAGTAAAATGCTAATGATATCTAGTGCTAGAATCAGAAAAAAATCAATTCATTTAGCTTCAGTTAGCTAAATTGCAAACATGATTTAAACAACTAGCTGTAACAAGCTTTCCTATTCTGGGGAAGACTATGCTTCTTGTCACATAGGTCTGTGTTGTGCATGTTATTTCTCTTGCTTTCTGAAAGACATCAAGGAACTTACATTGGACAGAGTTATGCATATTTGGCCTGTACATTAAACAAGCCCTTGTTGTTCCCAAAATACCAGATTACAAGAAACTGTGTGATTTTAGGCAGCTGGCACATCACCATTTTGTCTGGATAAAAGACAACAGTCCAAAGCCTGTGAAGAAGGTGTAAAATACTTTCCGTTACCCAATTACATTTTTACCCAATATTCAACCAATTTCTTGCTTTTATCAATAGCTACTCACAAATCTTCTAATATAACAACTTCTAAAAAATAATGATATTTGACAACCATCTTGCCTTTCAATATCCTAGCAAATACATTAAGCCTCTGCTGTCATCTCTATCACATTGATGATCTTATACAGATTAAACTAGGAAGAGTTAATATAGTAAACCGTCACCAGCTTGTCCTAATTGTTTAAATGCCAGCAAATGATAGAAAAGCTTTA
>NC_092864.1:57492888-57586527 GCF_032062135.1 Pyxicephalus adspersus
TTCCCCCCAAAATTGTCCTTAGACTGTAATAATGATATATGACTATAGTAGGGACACTAGATTGTGAGCCCCATTGAGGGACTGTTAGTGACATAACTATAGACTTTGTACAGAGCTGTGTAATATGTTGGCTCTATATAAATACTGTGTAGTAATAATAAGAATAATATTAAAAGTTATGTGACAATCACCAGATAGGATGCCCTGAGTTAGTTAGGACCCGTCACATTTTAATTCTGTCCAGTGAAGAGATTAACAAAAGTTTCTGTTAAGGAGACACAACAGAAAAAAAAAACTTTCTAAAGTATAGGAAAGGAAGGTATCCCTTCCTTAGCAGTTCTCACTAGAACAGTTGTCCCTAGGTAAAGATTACCCTTATACCAGTAAAAAGTGGTGAAGGTTTTTATTGCTTTCTGAATAGTCCTTCCTTACTTTCAGTTGTGTTTCTTGGACAGACCTGAGGTATTACCTACCAGGAATGCTTAGAATAATAAAAGAAAAGCTTTTAAAATTTTTTAACTCTAAAACAAAAAAAAAGAAATTTGTCTTGAGTGTGTCTTTATTTGTCCTTAAGAATTAAAAAATAATTCCAATGTATTTGTACACATCTATAATAATGTAAATAGGCCCTTTAATACCTTTTTTGATTCCATTAACAAGTATGAATTGTGTACTATGATAATATTAATGTATCTTCTGTTGAAACTAGGACAGTTTTGATTACATAAGCATTTTGCTTTAATGTACAGCCTACCTTTCAACAGTGTTCAACACACACTGCTTTTGGCTGTCAATTTTTACACCCTTTTAATGTAGCAGATGAAAATTACCATGAAAAAGCTTGTAAATGCTTTTAGGATAGATCAGAAAACCATTTATTTCTGCCAAACATTTATTAAAATGTTTAGGCTCCAAGTGTAACACATGTAACGGAAGAGTGGAAAAAAAAGAAGGCTCTTCTAGAATTACAAGTATTTTTACCAAGCCTAAGGAACATCAACCAGGTGCCACACATGCTGTCGGCTTACTATTGTAGTTAATAATTTGCACCAATATAACTGTAATGTACTTTTGTTAAAAGAACCTGTACCAAGAAAGATCTCCATATGAGACTAACAGTCAGAAGGAGCAATTTAAGGCCAAATATCGCTTTTCCAGGGTATAACATTGGAAGAAAAATCCTTTTATATATTACTTACAAGATAGCAAACCCTTACATTTTTAAAGGTTCACAATAGGTAATATGGCAGAACCCTAAAAAAACCTGTCACATTTGCAAGTCTAATTGTAATAAGATATTGTGTTCTACCAGACTGAACTCATAAAGATAACATGGTCATTAAAGTGTATGTAAAGACACCATTTTTTATTAGGGAACTGGTAAAACCCATGTAATTTTTTGTGTTGGTCTGTGTCCCAGATAGAGTAGGAAGTGAGGGGCAAGCTCCCCATAATGTGGGACTCCCCTCTTAGTATTTGGAGGTCTGTCTTTCCTTGTAACTGTAACTTGGCCTTGGCATGTTTATGATGCCTTTATTGCAAGAACCCTTTTCTTGTTAAAAAAAATGGGGAGGTGGTATAATCATGAAGCCTTACTGCTAGTGTACCTGACATTTTAAACCGTGTATAATTTCTTTTTTTACATTGTTCCAAACAATATTGTAGAATTTCTTTTCAGCCATATAAACATTGATATGTAAAAGTCTAGGAGCAGGCTCCACAAGGTTTAGGTCAGAATAGCATGTTCTATGTTCCACTTTGATCCTTACTTTTCATTTTTCAACAGTTTAAAATCTCTGGCTTTGTGCTGATCCATCTATAAAGTTAAACTATGCAAACCATCACAGCATACTGGTCACAGAAAATAGAAGACATATTGCACACTTGAAGTTTACTAAAAGTTTAAAACGGTCAGAGGATTTCATCCAATAAATAATATATGACTTGTGCCCCTATCAAATGTCCTTATATATCTATAGTGTCTGACTGACACAGGAAACCTCAGGGCAATCAATGTCAGTGTACTTGGATCTCTTGAAAGTATTTGTTTCATTTCCCACTGTTCTTTTGCCATAAGCAAAGTTGATCCATAACAAAAGTTCTCACTTTAAAGCAGAATTCCAGACATTATTTTTCTATATGAAATATGTGTACAACTCCAGGTCAGGGTATTATTAAGGGTTTAGAAAATCTCTGTATGCCCTACCGCCACTTGTAACAAACTGAAGAATTGACACTTTACTTTAAATATAAACCTGCTTGCAACTTTTAGCTACAATTAAAAACCATGTATTCCCTGTGTGACTGATTTCTTACCTTTAGATAGATGGGGAAAGTAATTGGACCGGCCCACTGAAAGCTCTCCCTAGTGGCTAATCTACACATTAGCCACTGCATTATAATAACAAAGATAACTAAGACGAAGCATGTAAAAATATGGGACACGTCAAAAGTTAATTTAATGCAAACTATGCAATAATAACTTGAAATGTGATAGATCCGTGAATTATTAATTACTAGCTGTGGTGTAAAGACTGCAAGCTTGCTGAGTTTATGTTTAATTGGAGTGTTATATAACCACGCAATGCCAGGCTCTGCAAGTGTTTTATGTGTGCTTTAAGCAGAAGCTTTAGCCCTTTATGATTCTGTAGTGTGCAAAACTCACTTCCATTCTTCATATATGCCTCAAAAGAACTGATAATTGAACCAGTTTCCCAAAGTTACTTTAATTTACAGTTTTACATACAGGACCACATATAAGCTGGGGATATTAGCAAGCCACCTCGTAGAGTAGTTAGAGTGAAACTTTCTTAAAAAAACAAAAAAAAAAAATCATGACATTTACTTTTACCTTCACAAAGCCCTACAGCTATCCTCAATCGGATTCCATTCAGTCCCGTGCCTTCCCCGATTTCTTTATCTTTCCAGCGTTGAGAAACCAGCAGGTACAGCCATTTTCTGCAGTCTTGCAGTTCCTTCTATGTCACCTGATCTCACATTGCGCATGTGTGAGACCGGAACTTTTTTGTGGGAAAGCCCCAAGATTGGGCATGCGCAGAAGGAGCAGCCCCAAACCTTCTGGCATACATAATATATGTATCCCAGGAGGCTCTGTGTTTTCCATTCATCTTTCATTCTCAGGGGTTCTCCCTTTCAAACTTAAAATAAAATATTTAAACCAAAAAAATCATATATTTCAATAAATAAAAGGGTTAGCCTTTTATCCATTGTTAAAAGTGTTATGATAGGTCCGCTGTAAGTGCAGATGAAGATAGCTATCACGATAAAAATCAATACCTTTCATGCAGTAAATTCTGTTCAGGTAAATAAAGAAAAAATAATGAAGATTGACCGTGCTATTTATTTAGCTAATATGTCATGATAAAAGAGAAACACTTCCAAAAATGACACTAGGCACCTTCTAAAGCAAAAAAAAAAAAAAAAAATTGAAACTTGTAGAAATGTTAATTTTTCTGAAGCTGTATCTTGAAAGATTTATCATTAGTCCTCATTTCCACCTAAAAAACAGTTGTTTCTGTTTCTACTTTCGTTTCTTACAGCCTAACAGTTAAAAATCCGCAGTGTGAATCTAATGTACTGTGCTCATAAATATTTGTCTTGTGAAATTTAAAGTGAGATTTGGTGATGTGACTACTACCCTGCTTTTTTTTCTCCTTGCTGGAGACTAAGCTATACCTAAGGACTTGCTGTTCAAAAATCTTTTTCTCCATTCTTTCTTCATTACTTCTAAGTTCCTCTGTCTTTACTAGTGCTTCTTGGTTATTACTAAGCCAGCCAGAGAAGGTAGTTTTGACATGAGAACATAAAGCCCAGCCTGTACCTAGATGGCTGGTTTCATAAGGACAACAACCAACCAATCGGTACTAGGCTTTGTTACATCGGTTACAGGCCTTCTGCCTGTCCTTTACAGTTGAATTATTGGCACACGACATGAAATTACATTCATGCTACCTATCAGTGTCAGTAATGTAAAAAGAGGTAAACTTTTACCAGCATTTGGAGAAACATGTATGCTTCTGTATAAACTCAGGCTCTGGTATGTATATGTCCAGAGTACACAACAAAAACACCAGATCAAGATGTCTATCTGAACATTTGTCAATCTGATAAACTAATTACAGCCATCTACATCAACGCTTCCTCTAAGCTGAGCAATCTAGTGAAGAAAGGGTTCATTGGTTAATCCAATTTACTTTTGTCCTTGCAAATCTGCATTCAGTACCAACTGATAAATAAAATGTCTAAAGATTTACTGAACATGTGCAGTTTAAAATGTATAAAAAGTAGAGGTATATATAATATATCGTTCTTTCCTTCAACTACAGGGTGTATAGGGGGCTTTAGCAGAACCAACATCACCAAGATTAAGACCTGGTTTTAAAGAATGCACTGGCTGTGACTTTATAAATAATATAATATTTTTGGCAAGAAAAGCTCAATACAATAAATGTAACTGTGTGTATAAACACATGGATCTTTTGTCTAGAAAATTATTTAGGAATCCTTTAGGCCTTTTCTGTCATTTTTAATACAGCTGCCCCTTTCCCTGTTCTCAATACATGTCCATCTGAGACACTGGTACTCACTTTCCAAAAAGAAAGGCAATGTTCACGGATGAAGCCAATGAGATGAAACTTGCTCATGGTCAATTCTGTATTCAAATACAGACTTATCCTATTCACTATAGTAAGAGCAAATTTATAATTGTATAAACAACCCACATGTGATAAATAAAATATGTGCAATACATTAACTTACTTGATTAGTAATTGTATTGTCTGAGTGCTTTTGGCGTCTAATTGAACGTTTGCACATCAAACTCCTCTTATTTCTGAATGCCGAAATGCTGAAAGCTCATATGTAAACAAGCACTGTTTTTTCAGGTATACCTAAAACCATAACAGTTCACATGACTTTTATGGGGCCCTTCAGCATATAAAGCTCACAGGGAATACCCTACACTTACTGATTGCATAACAATAACAACTGTGAAAAATTTCAAGGAAAACACATACACGATAGTATATTATTTGCCAGTATTAGAAATGGAATAATGTCCAGCTGTCAGACTGAAAAGCTGTAATACCTACTCTTTAAATGTACCACCACGATGTCTCTGACTCTGTAGTAGAAGCCTTTCTTCCAATTTACAGGCATTTTCATTTTGTTTCCTAAATAATTCTAAGCTCATTGCTTTTTGAATTATAAAGGGTACCTGGTAATATGTACAGAATCACTAGAAATTGAGTTTAGAAGACTGTTCTAAAAACACTGTTTTAAAGCTATTGTAAGTAAATGATTACTATATATATTCTTATTTTAAACATATATCTTTCACACAGAGAAAAGTCCTATTCTTACTATGTTAAAGGTTAGGTTGGTTGAGTGATTGAATCCAAAGAATAGCACTGAAAAAAAAGATAGCCAGTACTAATTGTCAGGTTAGGTTCTCCTCATCATTAGGTTCTCCTGCAATGCACATGTGCTGGGAGGAAGTGAAGGGAAAGTCAGAAATAAATAACCACTTTTTTGTCCAATCAGCAGGCTAGAGGTTTATCCTTGAATTCTGACCAAGCCATGCTTTTTTTTAACTCTATTTTGAAAAATGAATATGAAATGTATTGCTATTTGATTAGCATAATCTATTTGCAAACTGGACAAAATGGAGAAAGGTACATGTATCAATAAGTCTGAATGTATGTATTTAGATGTATTCAATCCACAGATGATCGTTTAATTGTTAAAATATTAGTGCCTTGACTCCTAATATACAAGATTTCCCCCAGATTAGCAAATTAGTAATTTGATGGCTTTTCTTATTCTAGCATTACTATATGTTAATCAGTTCCAGCTTTATATGAGAACCTTATTGTACAAACCTAATGTATTTTACCAAAATCTTCCGGGGCACACAAGTCTTGTTTAACACTGAAATGAATGTGCCATTTGAGATAACAGAAATAAATTACATCTTCTTTTATTACAGTTGCGTTTAGAAATGTAATTTTACCAGCTGATCAGTTTCATTATTCACATGTTAGTCAATGTTAGACTGCCAGCTGGACCATGGTTTTATGTTGTCACCATTGGACTATTCTAACTGTATCTCATGAATATGTATTGATCTGTGTCTACATATTATTTCCAGGAAAAGACTGTGTTGGTTAATTCATAACATCACAATTACAAGTATCTGAAAAAGATGTGTTGTCCATTGTTGCCAATCAGCCTGTTACTGTAAATGAAAAAAATGGATTTGTAGATATATGGGAGTCATTCATCATTTTAAAAAGTCTTGCAAAAAGACTAACTTATTTGAATGTACTGAATCCACATATCTTTTGTTTTTACTCTTATTACATCATCTCATGCATATTTGTATGAAGTTTGAGAAGGATAAGACCCATATGTTCAAGGGGAGCTTTATGTGACATTCAATTACTGTTGTTGAACTAAGCCTAACAATAAAGTATTTTTCATTACACATCAATAGAAAGTATACTTTTATACTTCAGCTTAGAGCAGGAACAAATTCTGCATAAAATAACCTCTTTAATATAATATAAATACTGATTGTTACAGTGGCCATCCGCCATATGTCTTCATTTTACAGCTTATTATAAAAACAAGCCAGGGGTGTGACAGACTCCTATTTGGTACCACAGCATCTCACCATTAACTAATATCTGAAAGACAAAGGTGAGAGACAGTGGAAGGATGTGCCAGACTGCCAAGAAGAAGTGGTAGGAGATAAAAAAAATATAGGATAAACATTAAATGTAAAAGAGAAACTAAGAAATAGAATCTATAGCTGGTAAAATTAGGCAAATTATCACCACCAGAAACAGTTAGGGTCCTTTCTTTCACATAATAACTTTTCTGCAATCAACATGTTTTACTGTATGAGACTTTTATCTCATGAAACATTCACTACTATGCGCAGAGAGCTCATTCAATGCACAGCAGTTCAGCTTTTTATAAAAAAAGTGGGTTACATATGCTATATCAAATTGCCATACCAAGTCAGTACCCTGAAATTTGAGGTCTCGTCATATTCAAAAAGCTGTATTTTGAACTTTACTCCCTGCTTTGCAATAAACATAAGGAGAAATATGTGCAAAAATGTAGCACATGGTTGTGAATAGCAAAACAGATACATGAGTATTTTTAGTTGTCAAGATCTACTAAGAAAAGCATAATAGTGTTGCCAGAATAAAGTTACCTGCTTTAGTGAAGCTTGATGGGCATGTGTGGGGTAAAAGGGGCAATTCAGTAAAGAAAGTCTCGAAGTAACTAAATAACTGAAACCAAGAGAACAGTAACATGGGAATATTATAAACCAGGTAATGGATGTGTTCTTGTAAAGCAAAACTATCAGAAGAACACAAATGTTTAATAAGGACACTGATGTGCTCAAAACTGGGCATTGTGTTAGGCCATATACCCTCTTGACTGCATTTAGTTGTCTTTTTTAGTGCAGATAATTTTAAAAATGCAAAGCTAAAGAATATAATACGGATCCACTATACATGAACCTTAAAGTGTCTGCCATGTAATATCTCTTTCACATTCAGCAGTTCATCCAAAAGAGTTTCCCAAACTGTGATGACTGAATTAGATGCTGAATAAAGGTGAGAACAGACAGGTCAAAAGAGAAACGTATATAGCAGGTATCAGATCAATGAGATAGTACGTGGATACTTTTAGTGGTAGGGAAATAGAGGAAGGAAATTGTTAAACTGTTTTTGTGAACAAAGATCGTGTATCACTACTCATTATCATACTGAGATATTTTAAATCATTTTTTTTATTTAAAGCTAAACTCCAGACACTAAGCTAAACAGAATAAAAAATATAAAAGAGCTGTTAAATCTGTCAATAAATTTGCATTTCTGTTCATTTATCACTGGGATTTATATACGATTCTGCAAGACAGTACAGCCAGGTTGCTGACACCACTGTCATCTGCTGGATCCATATACTGTAGTAACAATTTGTGTCCTCTGTCCACTCCCACCTTGCTGAATGGGCAATGGAAGAGCAGTAAAGGTTGATAAGAAGGTCTCTCTGTATACTCTGCTATCACCTTTAAACACCATATTCCATGCCGATTTGCAGTCACCTCATGGCTATCGGCATAGTAGCTTAATCAGGTTTTTACTCTTTAATATTTCATTCATGAACACCTAGCTGCATTACCATGTGTCTTTTATATCTGCTTAGAGTTTTGCTTTCAGAAAAACATTTTTAAAGGAATTCTATATCTTTGTTACAATTGTTTAACTATCTTTGTTTAAGAAGCAGCATTTGGTCACTATAACAATCTGAAGGCGAATCTTGGGACTCTTGACTCAGCATACTGTTTGCCAGTGTTAGGTATAATTAGCACTTGTATCTGCTTTCTTTACACAGCAAATTTATTCAGTGAGATGCTTGTGGTTTTGTTAAACTTGCCACTAAGAGGTGCTAACTGTAGAGCTGAGAGATCTCATGTAAATTATGGCTTGCTGCACATAACATTACAAAGCTCAGATTCCAGCCCCAGGGAAGCACTATATCCTCCCTCGCACTGCTTGGCCTGCTGCTGCACTTGTAGTGCTGATTCAAGTAATTAATACCACTGACTATTCAGAATATTATTACACAGCTGTGCTTTGCTGCTGGCCAATACTATGGGAAATCAACATTGTTCCATGGTACACAAACATTGATATGTTTGCAAAATACCTGTCATTGTGTGGTTATACAATGAGTGTATGATATCCCTTTCATGACTCTGAAGCCTTCCTTTTCTATTCTTGGCATTGGATGTGTTTACTCTTGTCATTTGCTTTATGTTACTAAAAACATTTTCTATATTCATATTCCGGTGCACTGCAATGTAACAAAGAATTATGCTGTTCTTGAAGTATACTTGTGAGAAAAGAATGAAATCTGCCATTTGTTGACTTATTCCAGATCAAGTCTGATCTTAGTTTCACCTACTTAGTTTCTACCTTATAAACCATTCATTCCTAGGATGGCACTGTTTTGAAATAGGCATGCGGGACTTCTCAGGCTCAGTTGGCAGCTCCTATATTTTTCTGACACCTGTCATAAAAGAAATGTAAGGATTCTACTAGATGCCTGTTGTATGTGACTTTAGTACTCTGAGTGACTGACCTAGAACAAGCATGCAGATAACTAAAGTCAGAAAAAAATTAGAGATGCCGATCTTGCTCTAAGGCAGTGACTAAGAGTACTAAGAAAGCAAAGTCAGCTTGACAGCCAGGCGATTAGGATTCTTTAATAAAAACAAGTGCCAATGCTGGAACGAGACCAAAAACAGGTAAACCGAGTATACAACGTCTTCTTGCCCAAATATATGTACATAGCTCTGCCTAGATTAAGAAACTGTTACTTTAACAGCTTTCATTTTTATGTATGTATGCAGTCAGAAAAAAAAAGAAAAATATACTTTGAATTTGTGGACTACAAACTTTATACAGCCACATAAACATGAAAAGCATTATGTGTAAATGAAAAGTATAAATAAAAGTGTAAAGTGTAAAATCTGGCCCTGCATATTAGAAACAATTTTATATTTGTAACATGTCGACAAGCATCTGATCTGTCTGGTTATTGCATTAAGATTTTTATAATTAATTTGTGGGAAAGTAGCAGTAAATGGAAAATATTCTTGTAGTTAAATTTACCATGATCCATATGATATGGAGGTATTTAGAGCTAAAAGTATTCCTGTTTTTCAAGTTAGGGGGTTGGATAGTATACTTCAGGCTTTGAAGAGTCAGGAGACTCACAAGTACTGTAGTAGTATGCAGCCAGAATGGGGAAGATCGCAAAGCAAGGTTAAAATGATGAGCACTTCGCCACTTGTATAGGAATCAAAAACAATTATTTTGCACTCCTAAACCAAGAGGCGCAGTACTTATTTTTCTGTTCCACGGTTTGAGTACTGTCTGTGGCATACCTATGAATTTAGCTGCCTCGTTTTTTGCAGGATTGATAAGGGAGAAAAGACTGAAAGAAGGGGGACAGCTATCACCATATACTGCCATATACTGAATCCCATGACTATTATACCAGGAACGAGGGCTGCATAGGGCAAATGTCTTTTCCAGAGCCACATTTGACAGATTAGCAGTGCAGGGAGATAGAGTCCTGTGCTTTTTGGGCCCATACTTTCCCAGAGCCCACTTTAGTTTACAATTGTTCCTGTTAGGAATATTACAAGATTATTTACTAAACAAAGACAAGAACAATCTCAACCTACAGAGGATGGGACTGGAACCACATTTCTAGAAACACAGAGGTAATGATTGCACACATTTTATTTACTGTGCACACCTACGTAATAAAAAGCAGATTTTCCTGATCAGAGTTTAATTTTCAAGGTCTGCCTTATTGCCATGGTTCTCTGAACTAACCTGCAGTATATCTTGATATTTTTTAAGACAACGGCAGAATACACAGAACAAAAATATTGACAGATATATTAGCCCTACTGGTGAATGCCTAACTGGTCAAACTATCAACACGGGCCTATGGAAAAGTAATTGGAGAAACAAATTCCTGGTGACCAGGAAAGGTTATGATTTTTAACCAAATGTTTTGCATTGTACAAGAAGTAGACTGTCTCTATTTATAAAACAGTGAATATGATATTCATCAAACAACTCGTGGATACTACTGAATAATCAATCATTGCCATTGAAAGCACATTCAGGACCAAAGAATGTTTGGTGAATGACAGATTCACTATTTTTTAAACAGACCTTTCAATACAATAAAAAATCTTCAAGCCAAAATGTTGGCAGAACAAAGAAAAGACAGTTACTGACATTATTTGTATTATGAAACCCCCTACTACAACACTCTATTAGTACTATTAGTAAATGTGTGTATTCTTTAAGGCTGTCATGTGATTACAGTTGCCATTAGGCTGCTGCTAGTCAACAGACAGACATAATTGTCAGGCTTAGAAGTTAGAATGAGGCCCCCAAAAATGTATAATGTATATTTTGGGAAGCAGGTATATTTGCTAAGGGGATGTATGCTGTAGTTTGGCCCTGGATAGGAATGCTCTACAGGGACCCAGTAAAAGGTATATTTTATCAACTATTTGTTAAGCTTTATAGGCATATAAAGCCAACCACACAGACATAGGTCCAGAGAAAGTTGTAAAACTCTCTCACACTTATGGTTTGAACTTTATGTCACACATTTAGGGCCAAACCTATATGTGATGAGACTCCTTAGCAAAATAATAAGGAAGCCCCCTTACTACTTAGTTAGACAGTTTAGTTGGAGGTAAACCCGAGCACACACTGCACCTGCATGACTAGAGATGTCTCATGTACACACGTCATGTGATTATTGATGAGCCCAAATTCTAAGACTGCCTTGTCCACATAGGTCAAGGGAAATACTTAACTTTCTTAATAATACAAAACATTGTGAACAAAGAATATCAAAATAGTTTTGTACCAACATTGTAAATATTGACTCTGAAGCCCTAACATTAAAAACGCTTTGTGTATTCTAAAACAACCAAACCCAAATAGAATTGCATAAGTGATACAAAGTCAACACACTATGACCTTTATTAAATTAAAAGCAGCCAAACACAACTGAGATGTCTACATTCTGTTAAAACTAAATTGCTAAAAAGGTATCTATGACTAGCTGCTGTGGGTTAGTGAATATCCTTGTTAATAGAGGTGAATATGTCTGGAAATTTGAGGTTTGGCTAATTTTCAATTACTGCAACACAAACCAGCAAAGCTGCTGACTGCCAGGAGGGCTAGAAAACATAGATCTGCATGATCATTCTTTATTATATTTATGGATTGCTGCTTGGTGCAACTATATCAAACCCATGACATCACCAATGATGTAATTATTATCGTTTTATATCATGATTTTCCAGTATATTTGGACTCATTTTCAGTTATTGACTTCAGCAGCACAAGATTCAGTTAAAACTTCATCCAGTGCAGTTCAGGTACAGAAATATAGAAGCTTTTGAATCAAATTTGCAACATTACACAACTCAGGCTATAAATCTTGTATCTGTAAAGTACCATTATTCTGAAATAATAATCTCAATATATAGAATCTGAAGCCAAATTGCATTGTATATACCTAGTGACACATTTTAAGCAACATACATTTTTTATTATAATTTCATAATACAGTCTTTATTTTTTTTTATATCAATGCGTATTCTTCTAAATTGAGATGCTCCTCCAAAGACAGAGGCCTCTGTGAGTTGCTGAATCAGCAGGCGGGTCTGTCTCTGTCTGCACCTCCATCAGTCCTGCAACACATGGATGATGCAGCGAAAAAAATACACAGTGCAAAAAAGCGCAAACAATGGTGACAGAGCAGTCATCAAAAAGAGCCCCTCCTATGAACACTATAACTTAACCCTACCGCTCCTGGCTACAAAAATAACACCAAGGGTTACCAATGCCCCCGAAAAATGATAGCCATAAATAGGTTAAAAGGATGTAAAAAAATGGATTGTACTAGTCCCACTGTATATTATCCCCTGAAAATAAAAAATGGTAATGCACAAAGATACTAAATAAGCTGACATTTTGTCTTTACAACGCAAAGTGGGCCCTTTTCTGTCAAACAAATACCTTTTCATTAGTTTAGCTAATACATTTACTGTTGCAATAAAAGCAGGAATTGACTGATGTCTACAAGGAAGCTAGGAAGATAGACATATTTCAGCGCTGGCATAAATACCTCTTTATCCGGATGCTGTAGCAGGAAGGAGAATCAGGAACAAAAGCAGGAATCAAGCAGAAACTGGAGAAATAGAACACAGGGGGTGGGGGGGACAAGAGGGTAACACATTAGGCTTTTTTTTGTATAAAGCACTGGAAGAAGACGCACTGCCAGTAAGGAAAAGAGATCTGCAGACAGTAGTGATGTGGATTTAACACACCTTCTGTTCCCTGGCACTGCAGCATAATGCTCTTTGTTTTAATTCAGCTGATGCTTAGGAAGAGGGTACTGGCAGAACTGGTTAATATCCTCCTATGGAAAATACAGGCTGAGATCCACTTTATTCACTCCCTCCCTACCTCTCCACTGGCTCCCTATGCCAAGGATTGTGTCAACCACCAGCCTGTCTCTGTAAAGCCTGCAGTGGTACTGAGGAGAGGGGGCGAGCGGCAGAGAGGGAGGGAGGAAAAAGGAGGGGATCGGGAGAGAAGGAGAAAGGGGGGAGGAATAAAAAAAGGATATCAAATATTTTGGTGAAGAGGAGGAGGAGGTAAATGAGAGCAAGAAGGGTGGGGAGAGGAAAGATGGGTAAAGAGCAGGTGGTAAGATGGAAGATGATGGAAACAAAGGATAGGAAATTAAAATTAGGAAAGAATGTGTTGTTAGGAAACAGGCAGGAAAGGTTAATATGCAGAATAGATAAAATGATGAGAGAAATCTAGGAATAAACACAGAGCTCTTCACTAGCCCTGGAATGTTCTAGAAGGGAAAGCCGATAAGAGACGCGTCATTGTTCACTTTCAATGCGATGATGTCCTGGTGTCCACAGGATTCCATAGTCAGCTACCTGCCTGGCATTTTAATTAGCAGCCATATTTCAGGATTACAGCATTACATTGCCTCCTCCTCTTCCTCTGATACACAAAGACTTAAAGGTGTACCTACCTTTCGACAACCAGAACCAGCACCTTTGAAATGTACAAATTACTCATGTCACCTACACAGTGTGGTGGTAGCCATGTTGTGGGTAGTGCCAGTATTCATGAGATTGCAGTACATTAGCTTGGTGATGTCACCGTGGTAAGAAGCTTTGTCCCACTGATATAGAGCAACATGTGAGCACCTGGCAAACCACAAAGCCATATTCAACAGGACAAAGTAAACCTTGTTATATTACATGTCACACAAAATGTGAACTGTGTCGGTATAAATTTTTATACATCCTTCTGTGTATTTGTTGAGCATTTAAAGTGCATTTCACATGAATTTTTATGAACTCTAAGCTTCGGTAGTATTTTTGCATCCTCCCAAGTTCATTAAACATATGATCTGTTATATACTTTGCACACCCCTGCTTTCACTTGTATAGGATAGGCCTGACAACATGAGTTTTTGAAATCACAACTTTTAGGCACATAAATTATACCAGATCACACTGAAATATACAGAATGCAAACATTTTTATAACACATCCTAAAGTTACATTTTGGGCAAATAGATGTTTATTTGAGTATATTACTCAATAGCTAAAGTCTTTGCATTTGGGTTACAAAAAGGGGATTCATATTTTTTACATGAATACAAGGCCAGTCACACACACATGAAAAGAGCAGCTATGACTGGTCTTTAATAAAGGAAGCTCCAACACAGAGGTAACATTTCACTCTTATTTACTGAACAGAACAGGAAGACATAAATCACTTTTATTGAAGATTGGCAGCATGATAAACCAGTAAGTATACACTATACCTACTCTTATAAATGGACATTTATGGACACTTCCTGCAGAAAAAATATAGGAGGTGTAGGGGTGCCCCAATTTACAGCAGGGCATTAACATGCTTAGATAACATAGACAGTTTTAACATTTGTGTCTAAAAAAGGAGCTACAGACAGACAGAATGGCATGCACAAACTAATGCACTTTGGTGTTCAATAGTACATCATTATACTTATATTTTTAATGGAAGCAGTGTTAATACCTGTATAGGATCTAATATTATTGCCCTGAATTCCCCGTATTGCAGGGCTCAGACTGGTGGAGGGAAAAGCAACACAATGAGCCAATCAGTTGTGCTGCATAACTTATGTATTAACAAGGAACATGCTGATAGGCAGAGGGAGAAAAGTGACAAGGAGATAAGCTTGCAATATCTTTTACATTTTAATCATATGGTGTGAGAGAAATAAACCTGTATATATGACTTAACTGCTTCAAAGAAAAATATTGTCCTTGGTCTTGCCAGACAGAGCTGTGCTCTATAGTACAAATTAGAAAGTAAAGCTTGCACATAATACAAAATCTTTGGAAGGTAAAAATATATTCATTATTTTACATGTGTCTTTAGCTGTTTTGTCATAGTTTAAAGTTCCCTCTATGGACACTATTTCCCTGAACGTTTCATCTACTCTCAAAGGGCTTGATTTATTAAAGCTCTCCAAGACTGGAGTAGAGACTATCATGGGTGAACCGGGGTGACTTGGCAAATGTTTTGAATCCTGCACCAGATCCATTTCAGGTTTGCATGATCACCCAGGTTCTCCCAAGATAGTCTATCTTCTAAAGTCTTGGAGAGCTTTATTAAATCAGACCCAATAACTAAGTTAAGTGAGAAGCAAGTTTAATGTTGGAAAATTGTGCTTTAGGGGTTGAAGTCAGGTCCTTCTTTAATGTAAGTAAAATTTCATCCTGCCAATGTGCTCCAGGCAATTCTGGGAGTGGAAGGTAAAAAAATGTGCTTTGCTTCACCATCTGTGAACAAGGAGCTAATGTTCTTTGTTTAATGAGGAAAAGCCTCGTAAAGAAATGAAGCCGTCATCAATAAATTCACAGCAACCAGAATGTAAAGCAGGAATAGGAGATGCAGAAAAAAGAAAAGATGGAGCAAAGGGTTTAATGAAAACATGAAACTATTTGCCATATATGCTAAAGAATACTAAAAAGTAAAAAAAGTATTTGCTGTAACAAATACAAAGTTATGTCAGGATGATAAAATATTCTAACACAATTGTTCTAGTGTTAAAATACACTGCTATTGTTAATTCTATTCTTATTAGAAATAGACAGTAGTCAGAAGTGAACTCTTCTTTTTTTTAAAGGCATTTTTTGATTTACAAAAAAAAACTAAAATATTGGCCATGCCCATATTCTTCAGGGTTTTCAACCAGATGAATGTATAACTTAGATAATGAGTTGTACAGCCAATTTGTCTGAACAAGTGAACAAGTTAAGGGGTAAAATTGCCCCCCATTATAAAAGTTGGCTTTCATGAATTTAGTATTTAGCAGTCTCAGAAACTAGATAATGGTAAGCTAGATGTTTAATACTATCTCATGTCCCTATAATATTTTTTTCTACTAAAAGCAAGTATGTTTGTTGGTTCCTATCAAACTTTTTTCTTTTCTCTTGCAATACTAAATTAAGAACAAAAATCTAACCTCAGTAAGAAACCTTTACCCAAGATCCAACAGCTAAGTCTGAGAATTCTGGGTCATCCATACATATCTAGTAGACTTCCGGATCATTCAATTATCCTGAACAGTTTTGAAGGCTCTGTTCACATCTAATAGTTCTCTCAGCAATAAATTATGCTCGGCTTCCGCGGTTAAATCATTAGTAAACAGTCCTGATCTTTGTGCTACACTGCAGCATGTTACAGAAAGTATTTTCCTTTATTCAGTATACTGCATTATTGTTACCTGTAATGTTGCCAAATATATATATGTTGATGGGTTTGAAAAGAACATTAAGATGCAAAACTGCAAGAAAATGGATTCTCTAACACATGTAACACCCCAATTAAACTTTTGATAGAAATCAGCTAAACATATTCCAGGTGCTGCAAACCAGACAGAGCTGTGCTGTACATTGGAAATAATAAAGTAGAGCTTGTACATAATACTAACTCTTTGGAAGGTAAAACAGCTCTAATATAATAATAATTTTACATTTGTATTTTAATTGTTTTCCCAGAGTTTAATGTTACCTCTATAGACACTATTTGCCTGGAGGTTTCATCTTCTCTTAATGGACCTGATTTTTTAAAGCTCTCCAAGACTGGAGGAGAGGCTGAGTGGATAAGAATGTTCCCTACCAGAATATACCTCTGGAAGCAGTGATCTGTCTGCAGAGGTCTGACCACCTGCTGAGTCAGAGTGCTTTTCAATCAGCAAAAACCTTTGTTCCCTGCTGTGCAGGACTTAAGATAGGATTTGCAGGATTTCAGGTAAAGGGATTGTCTTGTAACTCTTTAGAGTAAACTAAGCCAGAACAGAAGCAATTAAGTTTATAAAAAGTGCATGAGTGCAGTAAACTGCACATTAAATTAGTTTTGTTTAGGTACATATATGCATGTTGAGCAAAAAGGAGTAAAAAAGATTTATCTGTACGCTAGAGATGGTAAAATCACCATCAAAAATGTTACTGTCCATGAATTGTAGATCTTGAACAGGATTAACTGAATAGACTCGGCACTTCACACTCAGCTCCCACCACATCCCACTACCGCTATGCAAGCAGGAACATGTAAACGCATATAGCAAAATTATTACTACCATTAAGATAAGCCATATGTAAAAACTGAAAATGATACAAATATAGATAAGTAAAAATCCTATAGTGCCCCAAAAACGTATCATGAACTGATAAAACATAATATGAGATATAGTCATTAATTATTGTCTAATAGTGTATATATATCTATAGGAGCACACAATGAAAGAAATAAGAGAAGAAAATCAAAAACAAGCATCTAAAGAATTGAGAATAAAAAGAGATTAAATACTAAGTAATGACCCAAAGTCTTTTATCAGCACTTTGTAGAACCTTACATCTTTCTATGAGTTGGCTGACAGCTACTGACCAATAAAGCATCATGTAATTGCATCTAAATTGCACCAGATCACTACTAACTACTATGGGTGCAATTGGAGAGTAAAAGTCACTAACTTTGTATGGCATACAACAGAATATGGATATAAATAACAGCTACTTAATTATTTGCACCAATGTTTACTATGAGAGCCGAAGACAGACATCAAAAAATCAGAAAATAACCCTCTATTAAGAGAATGATATAGGATACATTGAACATAATGAGAAGGGAGTCAAATAATTGTTTGGGGGTCTTCTGGAGTTTTAGGATCAAGGTCCAGGCTTTCAGTCTGCTCTTGGACCCTACCGAGGTAAACATATAGCTTAAAGAAAAAGTAAAGCAGTAATCAAGAGCTTAAGGGTGGCAGTCAGGTTAAGAAATCATACAGAGAAAAATAATTTTCTTCATTCATCTCTACCAACACAGGTGTCTCTATACACATTCACACTCTGGATCTTCCTATTATGCGGTAAAGAATGCAGCTTGTCAAGCATGATACCTTCAAAGCCAGAGTGCAAATCCCTCCCCACCCCACCATGCTTGGCTCCTTCTGAGAAACACCCACACCGTACAAACATGGCTCTCCCATCTTAGGCTTTGTTTGGTATTCTTCGTAGTACATTTCATTTTTAATCATGTTTCCCCTTAAAATTAATGTAAATAGTTACAAGGAAATGTATAGGAGGAGTTCAAAGTGTTAAACCTAAGAAAACATTAGTGGAACTTACATTCCCTTCGGTGCAGCCCACACACAGGTTTTAATGGCTCCACAGAAGTCTGTATTACTTCTGATCAAAGAAATATCTGACATGGTGAATTTTTATATACCAGCTTAAAGCAGTCTATAAAATGTTGTTATATAATCACCTTTACTCTGTACTGAGATGTTAGCCATAACATTATTCTGCCTTGTCATAGATGCTTATGAAATGTTACTAATTAGGCTAAGTAGCTAATGTTTTTTCCCATGAAATAGCTAAATTAGTTAGTCCCTTTCATGTAGAAACCACAGCCTCCTATATGATGGGTAGAGTTTGGGTTAAGAGCAATGAAGGCCAATCTCCATTATACCTATCTTTTGTCTTTTTACCAGCTTCATATAATTAAAAAAAAATTGTTACATGCTAACAGGGTTCAGCATATAAAGAGAAAAGTGTATTTATTTAAAAAGGAGAGGCACGTATGCAGGTGTTATGTCTAGGAGAGATTACTTATGACTGTATGCAAAAACCTACTGCATTGCTTTCTAAAACTGGTTCTTACCCATATAGAAATATTGAAATGAAGGCAATGCAGGACCATAAAGATAAAGGTTAAACAGAAGTACAGCTTGTAACTTGGTTTGACTTTTTATTCACGCCAGTATTCAGTGCCCTGTCACTTCAAGTACTAACGTCATAAGGATGACGGCTTCAAAGTTTCTGTGGGTGAAAAAGTACTGGAACTTGGTGGTGGTAGGACATCTGTAGCAGCTAAACTTGTGGGGAGTCTGCTGTGTCCCTTACATGTGGTAAAAGTTAGGAGGTGTGAAAATAATTTTTTAAGAACTTCAGTAGGTTAAAGTCATTATTATGTTTTTTGATGTATACACATTCATAAAACAATACAAAAAAAATGTGTTGGTGGTTTAAAGCTTTCCATTCTACAGTGATTTAATTGCATTATAACTGTAAGCAATTGGGACTGTAGTCTGTGTTTGGATCTTTTTGGCTTGGAACAACTGTTGAAGCTTGCAGCAGCAAATTGTTTGGTTCTGGTTGTGTGCCTTCGGGGTCTGTTTGTGTTTCCTCTGTGTGCTTTAGTTTCCTTTTTACAACTTTAGCCACATTAGAATGTGAGCTCCTTTGGTAGTTGGTAGTATTGGTAGTATTTAACAATATGTAAACACTGTATACATTTTAAAAATATCTAAAAAGAGAGCCCCAAAGTCTGGAACTTTGATGGCAAATTAGTAATGGCAGTTCCTAAATTTCAGTGCCAACATAGTAATTAAGACCAGTCAAATACTATTACAAATATTTACGTGTCTGTTGTCAGTTTTGCACAGACTATCCAGTCCTTTGTTTCTGTATATAAGCACTCCTATATATATTTATGACCTTGTTTATGATTATATAATAAACCAGGATTAGGAAACCTGTGGTTCTCCAGTTGTTATAGAATTACGAGTCCTGGCACACCCTGCCAGCTAAGGCATGTAGTTACAAGCTACAAAGAGCTACTGTATATTACTTACCTATTCAGCTAAAATGTGCTCATAAAATATTATAGGCAACATCAAGACAAAAGAAAGCAGGGGTGTTGTCTATAGCAACCTAATATTTTTCATTTATCTTTCTTGTGTAGAAAGAACTATAAGAATACACCTGACTTGATGCAAGAAACATCACAGTCATTTTCATCTGAAATATTAAACATATTTAGCATATTTGTATGATTCTTTTTATAGACTGCCAATCTTGTACTTGTCATCTATGGATTTCATTCACATTTACACAGATATGCAATAATCCAAAATAAAGGGTACTATGACTATACCATTTAGAAGGTGCACTGCATTCATTTTTATATCATGGAACCTGGTTATAAAGCCTGAAACCTGATGCACAGTATACATGTTTATCCTGGAATGTAATGTATATGTAAGCTCCATATAGTATTTGCACTTAGGAAGTTCGGTTATTGTTATACCTACATTTTTATGCCAGGTTCATTGTAGGCCATAGCTGAACATAGTAGGAGATGAAAATTTGGCACGCAAAAAGCAAACAACATTTTAATAAAGCTGAGCAATTGCTTTAAACAGCAATCACTCACTCATGTTGACAGTGATAAAATGCTTTGTATATTGCTTGCTTTCAATCAATACAGAAAATACCTAATTAGTATTTGTTTTAAATATAGAGTCAGGGGTACCATAATCTGAGAAGCTGGAGCTGAAGGTTTTTTGTACTGATTTCACAGCCCTGATTTTACAGGTGCAGATTCTAAGGCTGCCACCCTGAATCTTGCTACTTCACACAATGAGTGACTAACCTGAGACAAAACAGAGTCAATATGCTTCATTAGGTTGTATCTTTTGGGCATCCACTGTCTAGACTGTCTTGTGAATGACCCTGCTCTGCCCATAAGGTCTGCTGCCTGTAGGTTTATGTTATTTGTTTATGTTTGTTTAAGGTAATTGAAGTTACTTGTTTTAATGGGGAGAACAAGAAAGCAGAACCCCACTGTGCTCTCTCCTCTTCACTTGTATTGTAGTAGTTCTAATCCATGATCGACATTGGACGAGTACTGTACAGGTGTCAGATTCTCGTCCAATACAAGCCCTGAACCGATAATCAGAAGAGAATCATCATTAAGGGGTGTACGTAGCATTACTGTGCAGTGGAATAGACTGAAAGTGAAACCACAAATGTGGAAGATTGGATCATCAACTGGAAAAACAGACCCTGACTGTGGGGAAGGAGAAACTCCCCTTGCCCTAAGTTGAGCCCTAACTCTTGCTTCATAAAATAGGTAAAATATATTGATTTTTTTTCAAGAAAATTATATACCTTTCAACTTTTGGACATACATTTTAGAAAGGACACTTGTTAGCTCAAAGTAGCTAGACAAATTACTCCCTGCCATACCACAATTTGTGGATCATAAAAATAAATACAAAAAAAAATTGTTAGACTAGAAAAAATTAGTTAAACTGAATTTTTTTTCACAAGTACATTTTCTATATGTAAGAATTCAAAATTACAGAGTAATTTAGACTCTGATGACTAAGGAAAGAGCAGAGGGGCTTGGTTCAGGAAGAGGAACAGTCCATTAAAATCAGGAGCAGTTGGGAGGTATGGCAAATGACAGTCTGTGGCAGCCATGCTATGTTGATGTTTTCTCCCCATTCACTGTCGTCTATGGCCCTGCACAGCTTATAGCATTTTTTCTGCATAAAATTTTGAAATTTTATCAAACTGCATTAACTTTATTATTAAATGTCACAATGATCTCTTATCATATTTTAGAAATCATAACCATGATCAGTGACAATATCCAATGTTAACTGTAAGAAGCTATTGATAATAATTGGTAACCATAATACCTGTAATCAGTGCCCTCTGTACAAAGAAATGAACATCTGTTTTTTAGACAGGGACAATGACTACTGCAGAATGCCAAAAATATTATTAACCTAACTGTGCTTTAAACAAATTTCTATTATTATGTCTTCTCTACTAGAATCACGTATATCCATTTGTTTGGAGAAAGTTATTTCTAATTCACCAGCCTTTGTTTAGCTAAGTAATGTGTATTCATTTTTTTTATCTTTAATTGAATGTGATAACTCCCTGATGAGTGTGAATAATCTATGATTGGAGCCTGACACACATTATCATAACCTGAGCACCATACCAAAATTTAATAGAGGTCAAAATGTTCAAAAAGAAACAAACAAAACAAAAAGCAGTGAACATTCTGCCTAATTAAAAAACTGAACAAAATAAAAGTGCAAGAAAATCTATTGTGGAAAAATACATTGTATTACTAAAAACTGTATTAAAACTACATAAAAACTAAACTAGTCCTTTTTTAGTCTCTGCTTCCTGAATGCCAGTGATAAAAATGAGGTTTAAATAGTATTTCCAGTAGAAGATGATCATGTAACAGATGATACTGTACTCACTTCAGCCATCCAGGGCTTAGACAGTAGCATTTTATAGATTCCTATAGAACTGTCTCCAAGGCATGAGTGTGGTTTGCTGATCATTGTTGCATACCATAGCATGGCTATTCAAACAGTTTTACACCACAAGCCTGAAAGAGCTCTAAAGGTAAATGAAACCAAGAGGAGAAACGAGTTAGTACAGATTTGAACCTGGACCCTACTGCTACCAAGTGATAGTACTAACCATTGGGCAATTAACATAATTTGCAAAGGTAAAAGTGCCACACAGAGATATGGTTGGTGAGAGAAAGCCTACATAAGTTGCTACAATTCATAACAGACGGGAAAACATTTTTAGCTTCACATTTAAAGGCTATGATGAAAAATGTCAATGTAATATTGCAGTGAACTTTAATTTCATGTTTTATAAATTTCAATTTTTGGATTTATTTGACCTTTACATTACAGTTTTGTCCATAATATGCCAATGTTAATGCATTTAGGAGTAAAGCAGGCACCAAACAATTTATAAAATCTAGTATAACAGTAAAATTAAAGTGACATAGACCTGCTTCCAAGGGCAGCAAGTCAAACATTTACTTTTATTATCCAACATACATTAAAAAATGATTGGTTCCTAGGACAGATACATTTATGCTAAGTAGTGCAAAAGGGTTTCTGCAGTATATGAAAACAGCTAAATAATTGCTGACAACATATATTCTGTATGGCCTTATTCTGTCTCCAGTGTACTAATAAAGAAATTGATGTTGCTTATTTAAATTTTTTTTACAGTATAGATGAGTAAGTAGGAGTATGTCTATGAAGTGAATAAAAGCATGAGGGACATTTCCCTTTTATAAATGGTCATTTCACTGATCCTATAATGTGTGTAATGGTATCAAGTCTCTGGGCTAAGCACTATATAAATACCATTTATTATTATTAATAATATTAATAATAATAATTTTAATAATAGAAATAATATTACTGGGTCCACATGGTTGTGTTGTAGCAACATGCAATTCTCATTAGCACATTGTGGTGTCAATCATATTAAATGGCATCACAACGATTTAACCCAACATACCTCCATGATGCATGATAACATATTACATTATATTAAAATATATTGGGTTATTTTCACCCAAATAAAAAATCGACCTATTTACATGAATGGGGAGATAAATAATGTGCTTGGAACTAGTGAAAGTTGCAATCGTTTTGTACAACAAACAGGTAGGAGTTTTTTTACATCAAACAGGGTGGAGATTAAAATGCAGTGTCTTAGCGCAGGGGAGATAGAAGTAATAGGCATATGCTAAAACACTGCATCTTGATCTCCTCCCTGACTGTACAGAAAGATTGCAACTTTCACTAGTCCCAAGCACATAATTTGTTCACACAATAATGCCCACACTTCATCTATCATTAATGTACACATCTGCCAACACATTGTCCCCTCAGGAGTGTATTGCTACACACTTTCTGCAACCCTGTGTTTCACCTCACCGCAAATGTCTGCACTAGCTCCTGTCTCAGCTCTTTCCACATTGTCAGCACTGAAGTCAGGTTTTAAATGTTTAAGGGGAATACAATTAGGCAAATGGAATGAAGGAATGGTGCAGGAAGCAAGGACAAACCTTGCAGATGCTACTGATTCTGCAGCAAACCTTCGTCTGCACGGTGGCTCAGTGGTTAGCACTCCAGCCTTTGCAGCGCTAGGTCCCAGGTTCTATTCCCAGCCAGGACATTATCTGCATGGAGTTTGTAGGTTCTGTGTCAGAACCAACATCCCAAAAACATGCAGTTAGGTTAATTGGCTTCCCCCTAAAAATTGACCTTAGACTACATTAATGACATATGACTATGGTAGGGACATTAGATTGTGAGCTCCTTTGGAGGGACAGCTAGTGACATGACTATGGATGTTGTACAGCACTGTGTAATATGATGGTGCTTTATAATTACTGTATAATAAGAAATGCAGCACACCCCTATGGGAAGTGTTGGGGAGAAGCCCTAACCTTTATGTCAAAAAAGGACTCCAATGTTATTATTAAGAGAAAATATTACATTGTAGCAATTCAAAGAAATATAATTATAATGATCTGTTAACCAGGAATAATTTTCTCTTTGTATACCTATATGTTATGTATACAGGTTGTCACCTGTAACCGTTATTTATTGTATAGTGCTGTTAATATGTTGGCACTTCATAAATACAAAATATATATTTTATGCATATTCTATGCTGCTAAATAGACCCTAATGGTCAAATGGGTTGTGAAGAAAGGGTAAAATGAAGCAGATGCTGCTCTGTCCGTGGGACACTGTGGCTGAGCTGATGAAAAGCTCACAATTATATTAATTGATGTCACATGGCCCAGTGCACAGTCATGCTAAAGAAGCAGATGGCTGTGTATTAGCATTTAAATGAGCTTGAGCCTCTCTAATATAAGAAATAAAAGTACAGGGAGCAGGGATGGTGCATTCAGAACTGCTGAGTATATGTGAGCCAGGCTGAATCTCATAATACTGCCTGCAAGGGAAGGTCAGCTCAAGTGACAGAGACTATAGGCCCTATGAACAACCAGTCTGACAGCTCTTTATTTCCAATCCATGGTCTGAATTCAACATCTGGACTTTAAATGTGACCATTAGATGTGTACAATTACTGAAAGAAAATGATCTAACTGCTTGGATAAGAACTGATACTAAATCATATTAAAGCTGAACTCCAGGCAGTTATAAAAAGCCAAACTAGCAGTAGAACTAGTACTTTAATCTTTTTTATTAGCAGTCTCCTGTAATCCCCTGCACAGCAGCACCTCAGCTTGGAAATGGAAGGACAGCTATTTGAACCAACACTGTAATAATGTATTAAGTGAAGACATCCCTTAGGGCACATTCATACAATATAATGCATTATGATTATTGCACACAATATTGCAAAACACTGGCACCCAAACACACTGAGGGATACGCTCAGTTCTTAAATATCAGCTTTACTCCAATATCATTCTCTTAAAGTGGATGTAAATTCTAAGGATGGATTCACACTGTGCACTAACATGATTTATGGTGTGCATTAGTGTGCAATGTAATGAGGTTTGCGGTGTGCTGTGTTGTGCACTGTGTCTATAATACAGTGGTGAATGGTACCACAAGGCACCTAGAGAAGGTGCATTGTGGTATTGTTATATATGGTTTTCAATTTACCAATGTATACCACAATGCTTACCTTTACTAAGTGACATTTAGTTAGCTAAAGAACTATGTATCATAAACCACTGACATTTTTAAATAAGATACCTTTTCATTCTCTTTTGCATCTTAGTGTCATTGATCCCCTGCAGTTTTTTTCTGTCTACATGCATGCATTCAAGTGAGCAGTGATAATGACTAGGGATGAGTTGGAGTTTACCTTGAGTTTGAGAAATGTGCAAACTACTGTAATCATTTGAAAACAGGAAACTTTAAAGCAGGTATGATAGCAACAGGTAACTCCTAGGCAGTTGTTTGCCTTGCAAACTGCATTCTTAACAGTGGTTTTCATAGATGGTACCACCTCCAAAACCACCAACCAATTGGTATACTCTCCACTATTTACAATAGAATCCCATTGGAGTCTTTTCTAAGGTTTACTGAATAGGTTCACCTCTAAAGGGTTAAAGTTTACCAAACACAGAGTAAATGGAGCTCAGTGCTTTTACTCATCACTAATGGTGACAACAGTGGATCATGTCTATGTAATGTGTAAAGAAACAGCCACTTGTATGGCCAGTTGGATGCTAATATCAAGGAGTAATACCATGGTAAAAGTGATATGAGACAAGGACAGAGTGTTTTCCAACCCTTAACAGGATACTCCAGACAAGAACCTTTATGGGCGGATCACAAGATATTTTCATGTGAAAATTGCATAACAGAAAATGTTGAAAATTACTTTGAATAGACATTAGCTTGTTAAAACTTACAGCACTCTTTTTGTTATTTGGATGTATATTTACTAAAGGAAGCACTTGTATGGGGTAACCAGGAAAGGCTGGGAGAGTTTGATAAAGTACAACAGGTATTAGATGAGCATTGTATACCAATATATCAGCTGTATATCATCTAAGACTCTTCCTTTCACTGGCATATACAGTAAAAGTAACTACCTGATAACCCGGCGTTGTCCGTGTATTTATTTATTGCAATCTTATTTTACACAGGAAAAGGAATCAAATAAAGCTATAGTGATTTTCTTGTCTACGGTGTTGTTTCATTTTTCTGCCTTTGATTGCACTTGGCCAATTGCCTTATGTTTTGTCGAAGGCATTATTACAGGCCAGAAATTTGTAAAAGAGTCAAAAAAAGTATGTAAAACTTTAAGCAAAAGGCACACTGTCACTGAGCAATACATACACAAATACATACAAGCAAATATACCTTTGACATATACCACAGCGCTGTACAAAGATCAGTGGTGCACTCACGTGTTTGAGTCATATGCCTAGCAATTTTGTCAGCAAGTTTGGTTGAAATGTCTGCATGCATTTTCTAGTGATGACATACACACATACATCCAAATATAGCTCTGACATAAAGCACTGCACTGTACAAAGATGACTGGTGCACTCACATGAGTCATATGTATAGCAAGTTTGGTTGAAATGTCTCCATGCGTTTTCGAGTGATGGTGGAACATACACACATACATACGTACATCAAATTTTACATTATATATATATATATATATATATATGTATATAAATATATATATATATATATATATAGCTCTGACATATACCATAGTGCTGTACAAAGATCAGCAGTGTCATATGTCTAGCAAGTTTGGTTTAAACACTGAGCTAGATACATTAGTCTCTGTACAGAGGAACTGACACTCAAATGTCCCCCAACAGTCACACACTATTATTATACATTTATATACCTCTGACATATACCACAGCGCTGTACAAAGATCAGCGGTGTCATATGTCTAGCAAGTTTGGTTGAAATGTCTCCATGCGTTTTTGAATGATGGTGGAACATACATACATACAGTTTTATATATATGGATGGCCCTTGCACTGACCCTAATCTTTAAAGAGGACATATTAACCCCATCACACCATACGTTTAGGATTTAATCTATCACAGGGAAGAAAGAAAACAATGATTATAGAGGTTTAATCTTTGATTCTGTTCTCCTAGTACATTGCACAGGGTGGCACCACATCTACCTAATTACTCTAATAACTACCTGCCAAGAGCATCAGCAGACATCAACACTCAGACACACCATGAATGACCACCAGTAACTGGCAATGATAACACTTACTTCTAACATCTAACAGTAAAAATGTAATTGTAGCAAGGCACACTTCTCAAAACAATGAGGCCAAATCGAAGCACTTAATTATTAAATCATCATAAACCATGAACACATTGTATTTCATTATTTTTACATTTTCCAGCTGCTGCAAGCAAAAACAAAAGATGCAGTATTAAAGAATGCACAAAATGTACTATATTTACTAACAATTTACATGACATGTCAAACCATTTCTTTATTTTGGATGTATTAGAGGTTAGAACCCCAGTATTAAAGTTTAGAACCCTTGCCATGTGTCCATGTGTCCTTGTTGGGAAAATGTACCTTTATTCATGTTGTAATTTCAGTGCATCTTTAAAAAGGAGTAAATACCTATAAAACACATTTATGTATGTAATGAGCCATAATAATGGCAGGCAGTAACAATATTACCTGTTCTACCTACTTGACACAGTATATTTTTATCAGAGCCCCTTGCAATAGAACGGCTTTAGACTGAAAAGTGTAAAATCAATTTATCTGAGATTGCCATTCCTTACAGTTTATTCCCAGTTGGCAAATTTAACACCCCCCTCTCCATTTTTATAATCATAAAGTATCATATTCACCCAACTGTTTGTATATACAATGCCCCTACTAAATCTACATCAGCATCAAAGGTCTAGAAGGTAAACAATGCAAAAATGTTTTTTTTTACTTCACAAGATCTCATCTGAACACTTTGGCTTTCCCACAATGATTGTGTTAACATGCTTTCATTTACTGCTATGTTTTTCTTTTCTCCCCCTACGCACAGGATTTTATTAGCTTTTACCATATAAACATGACCCACAAATTACATAAATATTAAAAAAGACCTAACAGCAGCCTAAACGTCTTTTTTGTGCTGTGTTTTTATATAATGGGACCTAATGGGACTATTAAATCCAATAGTTGGTTTGTATATATGTAGGAAACAAACCACAGAAAGGACCATTCTCTACAAAGGTTTGTTTTTATTGCTTATTACATATATATTGCTTTGGATTATACTGGGCTATGTTATCAGCAAAAAGTGTATCAGTATTCCAGACAAATGATAACTCCACACATATGCTCAAATGTACTCGTACCTGTAAACCTCATTCATGTACAGTAAACCTATTGATAGCCTACACCAACAGCAATTTATATTCATTAATTTATGTTTCCTATGTTTCCCTACCAAAAGTTCACCTTACTTGAGCTTCAGTGTCAGAGATTACACAGGTGAATGACATCACTTAACCCCAACATATGTTCAAACCTGTGAATTACCAGAGCACTGTAACCCAAAATAAATGTCACTATTTGGAGTTCTGGCTATGAAATTGGTACAAGACATTCCAAGGACATGATCTAAATAAACAGTCGTCATCTGCATTTAAAGATCATGTGCACAGAAATATTCAACTTAGAGGTCGGTACAGTTCGGCACTTTTCAAAAGTCACAGTTAATTATCTTCATTATACTCAGGGCCAGATTTGCAGTAAAGGCTCTGTGAAGCCTGGAAGTTCTTTGCCGTACTGCCTGCATATGTAATAGGGAAAGCAGGTGTACCCTTTTACAGAGGGCATGCAACCAGACCAAATGATATATAGAGGGGAGAAGGGAGTCTTAAAATTGCATATATGTGTTGCTTTCTGTCCTTTCTGTACACAGATCAGTGTACACTATACAGTATGACAAGAGATCATATGGGCCAATGTGCAAATCCTGCATCCCCATGGTTCTGTCTGCACTGCTTGTATGTGCACACTCACAGTATAACTCAATGGCATATGTATACCCATTTGCAGAGGACAAATGCCATCCCTGAAAGAATGCAGAAATGACCAGGATACTGACCAAATCCAGACCAGTCAGGGGCTAAAAGGAACAGCGCTGTATTGCAGACCACAGTTCCGAAGTCAAAACTGATCAGCAAGAATAAAAAAAAAATGTAAAAAAATTAAGTTACTATATTAGAGGCACATTTATTTTTTTCCTTTAATATAGATCGATTTAGGGATATAAAAAGCCTAGCAAGTAACGTATCATGTTTGCTGTCCTTTAGTCTGTTACATATACTATTATAGCATTTTGATATATCTGTTCAATATCCATTGATACTGTCAAAATCTAGTGCCGGTCTGTGTCCTCTGCACACTGCACCATTCTTTCAAGCATTCTTATCATCATTTTCTGTAAATATGGAACTCCCGGTCTCTAAGGTATGCAGACGATGAAAGGAATTGATATTGCTCTGTAGTCCTGTCCTAGAGTGATAATTCTGCTTCTCCATGGAGTACAATAAGGGAGCATTGTTACTGGTAAACTGATATACATTAATAATTTTGGGGTTTGGATACCATTTAAATAATTGACACAGAGAATACATTGAACCAGTTTACTAGTAATTACACGGTAATACAAAAGTGTAACAGTTTAGGTATTGTTTTATATAGTAATCAAGGAAACCCTCAATGTTATATCACTTTTTGTCTAAAGTGTTAAAACAGCCAGATAAAAAAGTTAAATACTGAGTTATTTTTTCACACCTATTTAATTTTAGCTGACTGTTTAATCCTTATAATCTTCACTGCTAGGAAAGTAGATTTCATACCATCTATACTTGCAAATCTTCTACTTACATAATTCCTTCTTGACCTGAGATATGCTGTGAGCCCATTCTTTATGAATGTCTTCCAATACTGCTTCAGAGTGCCATTCATTTTGATTGGCACCTTAACACTTAGGAAATACACCTTTACTATATGTATTCAAAATACTCCTGAATGCCAAGGAAGGGTAAGATCCTAACAGGACATGAAATATGTCACTGGCTTATATTACAAAGGAGAAAAGGACAATGTTCTTCTGCAAGTTTCACAAATGGGTCATTATCCTGTCCTTTTTTGTTTGTAGTCATTTTCTTCTCCTACATGATAGCAGGGGGTCGCGCTAACAAGCAAGAAAACAGCAGTTTCAGACAATCTTAGAAACAGCCTTCATGTTAGTAAAAAAATGGATATAGAATACTTTAAGTATATGTAATGTTGGATCTTTTTTTAGCTTTGGCTAGACCAGGGAAATGTTAACCCCCCTGTTAGGTTTATATAGCTCAGCTGGAAAGACTCACCTTCTATGTCTGCCTTGGTGACCATTGTCTATGGTACAGAAAGTAATGGGGAATTCAGAACTGTAAAGTTACCACCAAAAAAAGAGGTGGAGATCTGTCAACTGCAATTGGTAACAACTTGTCATTAAACAAAATTTTAGGAACTAAATGTAAAGAATTAAATATAAAGCTAATATTAGAGTCATACTTATAAAATAGTTATTTTTACTGTACTAATGTTAATGCATAATGCAATCACCTGAATCACTACTTCCCCTTAATTACTCTATGTACGTATGCGGCTTCCTTTGAATTTTTACTGACTCAGGCATTTTCCTTAAAATTAGGGGACAAAATGACCAGCAGAAGCAGGTGGATATCCCGTAAGCCTTTCTGGCTTGTCAACGGTGCAGAATCTCTTCCCATTCTGTAGATTTCATCATACCAGGTGCTGCTTACTGTATTTAATAAGTCTCAAATCCTAAGGGCTTCTCTCAATCTTTTTTTTTTCTCTGCTTAACAAGATTCAATATAAGTGATTCTCCAAATTAATAAAACAATAGGGTTGAAAAGTGTGAGTGACTGAAAGCAAAAATTTGCCTTCAGCATTTTTCTTCATCACATCACTGTAATAGGCAATACATTTAGGGCACTATGTATTTACTGTTTTATCCAAGATTCAGAATACTTAAGGTAACATTCAATTAGAAAAATATGTGCATGTTAAGTAAAACAGATGGGAATCTTAGGTAAAAACATTGATATCAAGGACTCTTATGCTTCTTCTTCACATATTTATCGAACTCCAACAAAGGCACTGATTTATTGAAGGCTGGAGAGGATATACTTTCAGCAGTGAAGCTAGGTAATCCAGCAAACCTGGAATGGATCTTGTCCAGGATTGAAAACATTTGCCAACAAATAGCTAATGACTTTTAGGAAATCCATTCCAGGTTTGCTGGATCATCCAGCTTCACTGATGAAGGTGTATCTTCTCCAGCCTTCAAAAGCTTTAATACATTAGGGCCAAAGAAGCTAAATACACACCATACAATACACATTTGGGGATTTTCTTTACTTGCTAAAAGATTTGTCATTCTGTTTGCCAGTTTTGTGATCTATGTTACCCTGCCAGACAGCACAGGCAGACGTAGGATATCCACTGCTACTACAAAATTACAGAAAGAACTGGGCACACTTCTTTTTTTGTTAGTAGGTCCAGAACACACATAAGTGAAAATCATTTAGAATTTTTAGTGTCGTACTTAAATCATTTAATCCATTTACATGTTTATCTAATTACTAAATTACACTAACTTGTGTAAGTAGCTGAATCTTGATATCAATCTTCTCTGCTCTCCTGTACAAAACATCTCAGGCAGCAAGATGAACAGCTAGAACTATGAGCCAGTCAGTCACTACTGCATATGTTTTGGTCAAGGAACATGCTAATAAAAGAAGATTGTAAGAACTTTCAAAACCTGAATAGTGATTTAACCCACAAAGTAGCTACATAAGTGAATTACTGATTTCTGTTCCCTTAGCAACACAGACAGCAGATTCTATGCGTATCAATCTGCTAAGTTAATTAATTAATTAACTTTCCTAAACCTTTTTTCACCTGCTGTTCACAAACTCAGCATACCTGTACCAGTGATTCAAAAATGTATTGGAGTTTTACTTTATTAATCAAATGGTCATTTATATATATATATATATATATATATATATATATATTCATAATATGTCATATATACATAGTCAGTCACTCTGGAAATAGACTCAAGTCTATCACATTCAACCACAAGGAAATTAAATAAACATACTAGACCTGCATATTCCAGTCATATACCTAGACATACAGTTTTAAACACATTAGATCCAGAGAAAGGCAAAAAATACATACTAAGTTTAGTTTACTCTAAGGAGAAAAAGTCCAGCCAGATTCTCCAAGAAAATTGGATATTCTCTGGATCAGTTTCTGGAGTAATTTCTTAAAAATTTTAAATTTATTTAATGCAATGCACTTTTGGAACCTACTCCACTAAAGCAAAGTTGATGATAATGGCACTGTTCATAAACATAAAATTCTATACATTGCACAAGCAACAAGGACAATACACCTAGCTAACATAGAACACAACAAAATAAAGTGTTAAATTATTCACAATTTATAATATTAAAAAACACCTAATATAAAGATGATCATGGATATGGAAAAATATTTACATATTCCTAACAAAGTGATCATTTACAAAACCTATGATCACCAGCTGTGAAGCAATTCATTTCCAAAGATTCTCAAAGGTCACAGCAAAGTCTCTAAAAAAAGTAAGGTTTCAGTCAGTTTCTAATAGCTTAGAAACACCTGCACTGTGTTTACATTGGAGAGCTGACAGCCTTCCAAGTTTCTGCTCGCCATAAAAAATAAAGGTTTGATCACACAAACTAGTGTAAATCGCGGTGCAGTTAGTGCTCACAAGTATAGCTGCGGAAGACACAAAAACAGTTGTGGTCCCTTGATGAGTGCTCTTTACCTCCTTAGCTGGAAACAACTGGCACCGGTTAGTGTGAACAACCACCATACGATTTTTGTCTCTGCTGTGAACTTTGTGAAGATTATTTTAGATTATTTAGATTGTGAAGATGCTAACAGCTCACAAGATAATTGGAGACTTATTTGAAAGTGCTTTTAATGCTTGTTCAGAATTTGGAATATGTCAGTGTGGATAGTGTGTACATAGTCTGTAGGTAAAGAAAAAAATGTTTTGATTCTAGGGCTGACATATTAGTTGTACTGATGACATATAGATGCTTCACTGCCCTGCATCTGTGCAGTTTTGGATCAGAGGATAATCACTCACACTGGAGAATTTACAAATAATGTAAGGATCTAGATGACAGATTTCCTTGAAATTAATAGACTGCGGCCACCAACACAATCAGTCCCACAATATCACTGAATTACAGTCAAATTGCTCTACAAATGTCTACAGATTAGAGCTCACTATATTAATGTGTATTTGCTGATCACCACTTGTGTCCTGCGTATTTATTCAAATGCACTGTGCCATCATGCTGCTCTGTAAGAATTAACAACAAAGCAATGAAATAGTGTTATATATTTAATCCCAAATCACCGTATGACTGTGGACTCATATCTGCTGCTCTCAGTAGTTCACTCAACTAAACATGGTTATGTATAATTAAACAGTTATCTCAGCATCATGATCTAAAAGCTCACAGAGCTCATACTGAATAAAAATCTCATGGAATTACATAGTAGTCCTTGGGAAGCATTTAATGTTTCTGTTTGAAGCATTTCCCCAGCATCTTGCGCTTAAGAATTCACACAGCTACACTTAAATCGAAATTACTTTTTATGCAGTTGTAACATGGCTGACGAGAGAAAGTAGTACTTTATATATGGCAGTCTAAAAGAATCCTAAATATACATTGTAAAGAAAAGAGTTTTGTGATAATCCCTAATAGTTTCATGTAAATAAATATTAAATCTAACATTTAAGTTTTACTCAAATAAGCAATGGCAAGCACAGGCTCACTTGTATAGTATGGCTTTATATACATATATATGTGAAGCAAAGCAACTTATTACTAATTCTGATATAGGTCTACAGTAGGTAATAAGATTAAAAATCTGGCCATCTGAAACTGAATTAAAATGCATTTTTCTCCCTGCAGACCGACGATAACCTCCCGAATTAAATACCAATCACTTATACCCTTACACTAAACCACTAGAGGGAGGAACCCTGCTTGAGAAACACTGCTATAGAGCAGCAGTCGCCAACCAGTGGTCAGCGGACCACTGGTGGTCCACAAGAAAATTTTGGTGGTCTGGTGCTCTAGCAAGTGCACCCCCCAGCAGGGTCGGGAGCAGGACCCCACTGGGGGGGGCGCACTGGCCAGAGAACCAGAACATGTCTTCCTTACGGATAGAAGGCTCAGGGCAGTGGGTCTCTGGAGAGTGGGTGGGTTCTGGCATCAGGACATCATTCTGGGTGTGAAGTGTCTTCCCCATTGAGTGACACACGGCTACCCGTGCATGTGCAGTCCGGAGTCTGTGAAATTAGTGGTCTGTGACATCCAAAAGGTTGGCGACCACTGCTATAGAGAATTACCTCCTCCAAAGAGAAAAGAAGATGAAAAGGCGTTCTGTAGTCCTAAATACCTTCTGTCTTAGTTTGACAAAACTTTGTTGGATACTCTTTTTTGTTCCATGAACTCTCATTTAAAATGTATTACATTATATCAAAAACAACCAAGATCATTTTTTTTCTACTATCAATAAAAATAAGTTGAAGGGACATGGGGTAACACTACCTTACCAGCCAGTTAGCTGTTTGATACCCTTTATAAAGGACTTTCATCGATAGAAATTCATCCTACTCTATTCACTCCTCAAATAGACTTACTAAGGGCTTTATTTATAAAACAGGGAATCAGATATTTCCTCAAACATTTCCTCGTAGGAATCTTCCACGTGTTTTAATGGCAGTAATTGGTTCCCACCAGGGAATGTTCGAGGGAATGTCTGATTTCCTGTTGCATAAATAGAGCCCAAAAGGGTTAAAAGATTTTACTGTTGACTAGTACTGGAGTAGATGTTGTTTGAAAGTAGAACTTAACAAGGTCCTGCTGCTGGAACTTAAGAAATGCCATGTATTTGTAAGTCACTTGATGATCCATGGGTTATCAAGCACACAGACTTTTTTGCAAGGCAAAACTGAAAAATAAATATAAATGTGTTTTTTACATGTGGTAACAAATGGAATCTCAATTACAACAGTACCTCCTAGAGCTTTTGCTTGACGTGTTCAGGATCCTTCAAAGGAACTTGTCAGGATATTATAACAAGAGCTGTCAATGCTGGCTTGTTTTTGAAGCTGCAGGTTTTGGTGCCATCATTCGTATCCTTTCTTCACCAACTATACTAACATTTTACTGACCTACATGCTTGTTTCAAATCAGTGAACTAATAACCAGTGCAGCAAGGTAAGGATACAATAAATCTGCTCAGCAGACATCAATGCTCTGTACATCTGCTTACAAAAATTATGCAAGATGATTCTGCCCAAAGCACTGTGATTCGTGAACAACACCGATACCAAACTTTTGCAGCAAGTTGCACTGCAAACACTATGAAAATTGCAGATTATTGACCCAAAAAAACAACTTTGGACTTTTGTGTGGAAAGTGATGTGATAGTGATAATTCTCTTACAAAAAGATAACTTTTATTTCCCTTAAAATGAAATAATGAAATATGAGAGTAATGGTTAGAAATGATTAAAATCCAGGTACAGACAAGGACCTGAAACTTTTGCTTTATTGCTTCATATGGCCACCCAAGAAAAAAGATATTAAAACAAAATATCTTACAAATGGGAAAAACCCCCAAGAGTAATGATGCACTGCTCCTTTTTATTTGTATCCCTGCATAGTCACAGAGATGAAGGATATTTTCTTTAAATATCAATTATCATAAAGATATGTTGTAAAACGTAAACATCAAATGAATTCTATTTTTACAAAAATAATGTTGAAGCAAAAGCTTTATATCAATGTATAAACACAAATCACGATAAAGAAACAGAAAGCACCAAGCAATTGCTGCTTCATAGACTGTTAGGCCATATTTAGAGACCCTGAAGGCCCCAGAGAAACCATTGTTTTATTGCATCTTATTGCTAGTGTGAATAGTAACTGCTGTTTCCTTGGTAACATGAGCACTGACATGATGCTACTTAAAAAAAAATTATAGAGAATTTTTAAACAAATCTAATTTAATCTAAAAATTTAAAATACAATTTAATGCTGAAAGATCAGTCAACATAAAACAATTTTAATCAGGAATTATCATGTATACGGACTGGCCAAATCCCATGTTTGTACCTGTTCAGGTAATACTGCGCATATCGGTTGTTTCAGAGTAAACCATAGTAATCAGCCAGGATGGATTTTATTACCAGACTGTTACCTGACCGATCAGTCATCTCATACATGCGGTCAGCTTTACTTCAATTCACGTGCATATGTTGTTATCCCAATAAGAACACAACAATCCCCCTAATAGATTCAATATTGTATCCCAAAAAGTGTTTTTGTAAGAGAACTAAGCTCCTGCTAGTTACAACAGAAATTCTGTAGCACAATTAATCTTTGCTTTACCAATCCCTGTTGCAAGGGAAAGAATTTGATTACATTGGCACGCATTTACTGCATTCAATCCCATACAGAAGAAGTGGGTGTTTAACCTTGAGCTTAAACACTAGAATTTCCTATTCAGAAGTCTAGGTGGTGTTTAACTACACTGAATAAATTATGGGAGCATATGGCATAACAGAAACACGTGGTAGAGAACAAGTACATATGTTCACAGTATATGCGCCAAAATTCACCATTTCGACAGATACTAGCTGCTACAAAATATGACATTTGTGCTCACTTCCTGGCTTTTTCTACTGCTCAGTCATGTATGAATTTCTTATATGATATTCATTAGTAGTAATTAAAACAAGGTGTCATATAAGCCTTGCTAGGCCTGTTTATTAGCCCACATACTCTTGTGTTATAATGTCTGGGGTTCAGCAAACACTAATCAGTGTTCATTAATGGTCATTGTCATCATGGTCATTGATGACCATGGGGATTGTACTTTCCAATAAACAATAGGTAGTGATAATGGGGATTAGGAAACATTTTGTCAGCAGTCTTCAGATTTTTTCAGTATGTGCTATTTTTTTTTTTAATTTTTACTCACTGCCTTTAGTTTTTGCCTCTACATTTAGGTGTTGAAAGTGTGGTAGTATAACCTTTATAGCAAAATCTAGTATCAGATATAAAGTTTAGGGAAATGTATTAAAGCCTATGTAAGTGTAAGGCTATGTGCCGAATGGTGGTGAGTTTGTGGTGTGGTTACTGCTCCAAATGCCCCTGAACTGTTTCCTTGGCTGAGGCGCTACATTTAGTGTCCTACCTATGATAGCCCATTGAGAATGAATGGAGGAGGCAGTGAGTGGATCAGTACCACCATCTGCTATGTGCTGTAAGGAGTGGAAACACTGGTTCAGAAGAGCAATGTGGGTGGCTGAGCGGCTGGTGAGGTCCCAGCTGCCAGGAGATGCAAGGTAACTACTGTTCCCGAAGTGACACTTCCAGGAGTACATTACCTGTCACAAAGACTACAGTGTTACCTCAAACACAACCTTCATCTGCTAATCTTTTCTAGGGGGACAGTATAATATTTGTCCACATATCACCCAGTCACAATCTATTTTGAAGCTTCTTACAAAGATAGTGTGAACCCACATAAATACAATCATATACAAACACAAATATTCCTTTATAAGAAATCTACAGTGGGGAAAAAAAAAACATTCAGTAGATTTCTGCTTTCATGTCCTATGGAAAGTTAAAGGATAAGAATCATAATGGTTATGGGTCAGGTAGGTACAGTCAAAAATGTCATTAACGTACACAGTTCTGTCTCAGGGAGAATTGACAAATTGAACTCACATTTGCTGTTTAATATTAAATTATGTCTGGGAATTATGTTTAATAAAGTGTTTCCAGATATTCCAAAACAAAATATGGGTAAACACTCACAATCTACTAACTCTTTTATTCTGTCTTGGTTCACCATAGCTAACATACATAAGTATAACATGGAACTGTCTTACTAAGTGGATTGTATACGGATAGCACACGGATACACATTTGTGTTCCTGTCAGCGTATAGTCAAGCAAGTCAAAAATGTCAATAAACCAATCTGGCCATCATTAAAAAGTATCTGGTGTCATAAAGCAGCAGTTGCCAACTGGTGGTCCGCAAAAAAATATTGGTGGTCCGCGGAAAAATTACCCTTACCGCTACCATTACACACACACATACAATTACCCTTACACAATTCCCTTCCCTGGCACGCTCGCCTGCATTCCGCTTACCCATTCATTCACTTCTCCATTTCCCTTATCCTTTTCTTCTCATTCATTATTATCATTTTTCCATCCCTCTATCGCTTCCATTCATTCTTCAATTCCACACCCTCCTCATCAATACTATCTCCATCATCTACCTCTTCCATATTTAATCCTCACACATCCTACATTTCTTCTCCCCATCCCTACTGATCTTGTCCCCAAGCACATTCATTCACTAAGAACCCCACCCTGCCAGCGGGGTCCCTCTCCTGGCCCCGCTGATCATGTCCCCCGTATGAACACAACTTGTTGTGTCCACAGCCCTGCGCTATTTTCCCCCACCCCAGGATGTTTAGCAAGCAGGTCTCCGCCTGCGATGGGCGTGTGGGTGGGTTCTGGCATCATGACGTCACTCTGGGGGAAATTTCTTCCCCTTTGAGTGACATACGGCTCCCCGCGTATGCGTGATCCAGACCTGACGCATGTGCATTCGCTTCTACTGCTCGCCTTTTTAAAAAAATGTACATTAATGGTACGCAAGATTTAAAATGATGAATTTAGTGGTCTGTGCAAGGGCTGGTGACCAGTGTCATAAAGCAGTACATAATAGCATGGCATACCACAGAAAAGCTTCAAAGAACAAAGAACCTCAGAAGAATATAGGACAACACAGCTGTCATCTGTTTACAAATGGGTGGGCCTCCTAGGCATGGCATAACATCCCCTGTTATTAAAATACTAATTAACTAAATTGAGGTACTTCTGTTTCTGAAAAATGTTTCAAATAATATTCTAAAGAAGGAAACGAATGCTTAGTGGCACAAAGAAGGCAGCGAAAGGGTAAAATATGCTTGGCTTGCCGGCATCCAAATTACCTCCTTTCCAGTTGCCATGGAACCGGTTACCGTGCCTTAGCTGACTCTATCTGAAAACCTAAAAGCTCCCTAGGAAAAAAGAAGAAAGGAAGCAGGGGGTGGGGGTGTATTTCAGTTAGTCCATGGAAACAAATAAGTAAATAAATCAACATCTTTTGAAAGAGAAAGCATTTTAATTTTCTTCATAAATGGCGTCACCCCCAAAGCAAAATCAATATCTCAATTATTTTATGTGAAGGTTGGTGAAATTGTAATTTTTTAAAAATATTATTTTTTAACTGCCAGTGTTGGATGATGTTCACAAGACTAAAAAAAAGAATGTGATCCTGCAAAGTGCTCTACAAAACGTAAAATAATATTAAAAGAAGCCCTGTCACCTATGTAAGAGCAGAAAACACAGTCACCTTGTGGTAAAGTTAAATGTCTATCTTTCTGGCAGCTGGTATGTTAAAACTTCTCTCTCTTGAAGAGTTCTGGAAGCTTACAATAGCATTATTAGGTGTTGCGGGCAGCATATCCCCAAATAAGTGCTATAAGGTTACTTCCACTGACCCCGAGATCACTGCAGGACACATGGGTGATATGGAGGTTGTAGGAACCTCATAGCCTAGTATGTAAACTGCTATCCAACACACTCTGAAGTGTTACTTAGCAGAGGCACCCCATATTCCTGAATGGAGCAAACTTTTAACAATCCAAAAAAATAACTTTAACTATTCTTTTTAAGCACCCTAGGTTTATAAAGGAGTGTCAGGGTCACTTTACAAATTAAGGCATCACTTTCATTAGATCTTATTAATCAGTGTCTAAAACAACTATGTATATGAAAACAAATATTCAGATTTAACATTCTATTGTCAGTACAGGACAGTGACAGGAAAATGACAGTGGGCACTGCCCAGCTATGGGAAATAGCTATGATTTTTTTTCATGCATGTATTTCTGTTATAATAACTTTTCACATGGAAACACAAGAGTGAACTCCACCAAAGACTATATTACCCCTTCTATAATCAATATCATCTGCTTCAGTTTCTGAGTAACCATGTCTATTCTATGAAAGCTCCAATGATCCTAAAGTTTGTGCATCAGAACAGTCCTAAAATAAAACTGAGATAGCGATGCATGGGAAAATCTATATAAAAAAAAAAACAAGAGTAAACTTAGGCAAAGGGATCTGTAGTTCTTCCTTAGACCACTCAATCATCTCCAACTAGCCACTGTGTACTAGGCCCAACTGATACAGATACACATTTTTATTTATGGAACTTTTTTGCAGAACATACTTATTTGGCCATTTCATTACTTCAACAAATTATGATAATTGTTCTAAACTGTGTAACATTGGACTCTTAGTTGGTAAACTCCAACTGAATTGGCGGTAATATCTGCTTATAAAAATCTTTTCATGAAACATAACATGTTGAATTAAGAAAGAGAGCTACTTTATAAATCCGAAAAATTTAGAGAAAATATAGCACCAAATTTAATGTATTTGCATTATGATGAAGAGCCTATATAACCTACAATCAGTATATTATTTTTTGTTTGCCCTAGACAAAAAATATTATACATCATTTATGTAAACAATACTAATATACCAAATAGTGGAAATAATTGGGCAAAAACTGTAATATAAATAAATAAATAAATATAAATAACTATGAGGTCTATTTTGCGTTGATCATAGCCATCCCAAATGTGTTTTAATTTTGGAAAGCATCCATTAGAATAAATGGGGTTCAGTGGGTAGAGAATGGATATCTGCTTCAGATGGAAGCAAAGGGTGGTGTTCCAGCTGGCAGATCTCAACACTGGAGTCCTAAAGGTAGCATATGTAATAAAACACCAAACTCCATCCATCACTGAATCACAAGATTGCCCAGTAATATCGTCCAGCAATAATTTTTATTTTTTCATAGCAAAATAAAAAATAATTCCAACCAAATTATATCCTGCTGGGCATTATTACTTGGATCAAATTACATGTTGCTAGAGGTAATTTTTGAACCGCCTGACATTATTATTCAAAGCTTCCTACTGAGCATTATTGTTGCAAGACTTGAGATTGTAATTTTATTCCTTCAGATAGACTTCTTTGACCATTAAGACTTAAATTAGGTTGGTTAAAGAGTAGGTTTGCTAATATTAATTTTTCTCTTATGTCATTTTCTTAGCAAATAATACAAAAATTACCAGATCAGTTATGGATGACAGAACTAATTACACATCTAGTTTGTTCATCATAAACTGTCCCAGAAGCGGCAGTCAGAATTGCATTGATCTCTGTGCATCTCTCCTATATTATATTCTAGTGACCAGGCTTCGCTTGAGCAAAGTGCAGTGTAATCTTGTTCAGCTCAGCCACATTTACACTTCCATTTTTACAAGCTTGCAGAACAGCAGGAAATAAAAAGCAAATGAAGTAATTTTCACTTTACAATGCACATTTCCAAAGGTCATAACTACAGCAATAGTAGACCATACAGCTGCTATGGGACCCTGGGGGCTAAGAGCCCCAGTCTATATCTAAGAATTTGCTTTCTCTGCTTTTAAAAAGTTCTGACTTTTCCATGTATTGATCATACATACATCCAACTGTCCAAACCAGCTAATTTCTGGTTGGCTGCAAAAGTGTTCAATTACCGTGGTCACTAGTTGTAAGGGGTAATTGAATTCTTACTGGAGTATGTTGCAGTTTGCATGAGACCATCAATGTTTAGTGGTATAAATAGGCCACGTGTCAATAATATGGTATCAAGCAGCAATGTCTGGACTAAAAGCAGAATATTAGGTTTTATACAACCTTAAATAGCAGTAAATGCATTCCCTTATTCCTCAGGAGGAGAGTTTCCATATACCTGGGCTCTGCCTTATTCCCCCAGAGGAGAGTGTCCACCTGGGGAGCCCCACCCTATTTCCCAAAAGTCTCCCTATATAAACCCATCCTCTTCTTTGCAGCCAGTAGTACTTCTACTGACACAACCATTTTATAATTTAGGTTGGAGTCAAAATTCGATGTGTTGAGTAGCAGTCTAGCTCTCCAGCATGATATCACAGGATATTTTAATCACAGCTGCAGCAAAAAGCAAAATAAATTAAACTCAATAACATTTATTACTGTGTATGCAGACTAACTTCCTTGTAGTAATAAAATCTAAAGTGTCAATAGGGATTGCTGGATTTTCCAATTATAAAACCTCATATGTTTACATCAGTCGTGTATGTATCTTACATTAATTTTTTTAAGAACACAATGATTCTACACAAGTAAATAAAAAAGTTCATTAAAACATTGTTTTTATGAACTTACTAGTAAAAAGTATATCAGACTAAAACACATATTTCCCTTTGAAACCATTTTATACCATATGTAAACTCTGTTTAAGTTTTTAAGGTTTGTTTTTTAACTGAATATAATTTTGCTGCATATTTTTATATCTTGCATATGATTTGTATTGAATATCAATACAAATAACAGAACACTGAATTATTTGTAGCAGCAGTATAGTAAAGTACTATTTTCTGGACTAGAATGAAAACTGATTTGAACAATGAAAGTATGAAGAATTTCATAAATAGGTAAGATAGCAAGTTATTGACACAAGAAGAAAAGGAATGCATCCATTTTATCATGTGTTTTTTTTTCAGACAGAGGAACCCCAAGGTGTGTCTGCTGAAAATATTTATAAAATGAGGGAGTGGTTACTTGTAGGTGTACCCAGACTGAACCTACAATGTAACACCATGGTGACATATCTGTCTGCAATGCTCTATTAATGGGAGCTACACCCCATCTCTGGCCTTTCATAGAAACAGTTCCACCCTCACCACAGATGACATCATCAGATTTTATGACATACTTAAAGCTCACTTTATTGTTGCTAAGTTATGCAACAAATAATTAAATATCTTTATACTTTGAATAGTGTAAACATGAAAAAAACTGTGGTATTGGAGGTAAATGTAATATTCTATTTCAATTTTGTGTCTGCCCTAGTGAAACATATATTCCATTGTCCCTGATATTACACACATGCACACAAGTAATTTTCCCTATACAGCTCCTATGGGACCCGGGGGGCTAAGAGCCCCCGTCTATGTCTAAGAATTTGCTTTCCCTGCTTTTAAAAAGTTCTGACTTTTCCATGTATTCGTATCAATGTCGTCCAATCAGATGATAATCGCCTCTGGGCTGATATCAGACGACAATCTGCAGTGTGTACATCACTTGTCGCCCATTGTTCGCGGATCTGTCCCATCCTCGAATGATGAACTTGAAACGATCCTAATGAGAGTGAAGGGGCAAAGCGCAGTGGGGTGCCTCTCTGTTGTTCTCCCCCTCTCCATGGAGCAGAACGGGTTTGTATTTACAGCGCTTGTTCATATATCATTCAGTCTTCTGATGTTGGAAAGGATTGTGAAAGATCCTTTCCAACGACAATTATTGAATGTGTATATGCAGCCAAAATGTCTTGAGGCGGCATCTACCTTGAATTGCTTAAATTGCTTTGTGCACAACTGTGGTAGAATGCAAACTTTACAGAAGAGTTCATTCTTAAAGTGGCAGGACCAGTAGCACCTGCAGCAAACCAGAAAATTACATACACATAAAATAGTCTGTATTTTATTAAAAATGTATTTGCTTTATCTGTAACATGGTTACCCTTTACCCTTTTACAGTACCCTTTACTGTAGAAGAAGCACAATGTCACACCGTTTCTTGTTGTAACCAATCTTTTTACAGCTGCCATTCAATACAATAGAAATCTAGAGATAAATTACAGATCCTGAGTGGCTGTAAAACAGAGTGCATAGGTGTATAATATCATTTATTGGTAAACTCAATCACACATTACAATTCACTGCAAATTTTCCATCACTACAGTTAAAAGTACAGAATATTTGACATTAATCAATTATGGGTTTGTGTTCCTTGTGTTATTTGAAAAGTGATGTTTAAAAATATCTGATGCCAAGGACAAAATATTGTACATTATAGCTCCTCCATGGCCTTCATATTCATATGGTATCACAGCAGTTCTATGAAAATAGGATATGGAAGAGATTAATGCTAAATCCACTGATGTTTCATGGTGCTGAAAGGTAAAGAGCCTCAGAGAAACAGGGTGAAGGAAGAACCATAATGACATGTAAATTATGATGACCCATCAATCAGTATTGTGCTGTAATATTCATTATCATTTAACAGAAGGTTACACAGAAATAAAATAGCTTCAAAGCCTCACAGTATGACATTTAGTTTGCTGCGCTGTATCACACAAACAATTGCTATGTTTAGTTATATATAATAATGTTTTTTCATCCCTTCTCTCATCCCTGTGCTGTTGTTCTCCAACCTCCAAGATTTCTACATGCAAGATCAGTAGTACATCATTGCTCTGGGCTGCCTTTCCTGCTGACAACAGTGAACAATGCAGGCACAGTTTATGTAGGCACATCTGTTTGTAGACTACATTAGAAGAGCAAGGGACAAGATGACAACACAAGCCCAGCTGAGAGACAGAAATAGATTGTTGTCACTCTAAAACACAATGTGCCTGAACAAGGAGTTCATGGCATGCTTATCAAGTTTTATTATATTGTAAGCTACAAAAATTAAAAAGAATAAGAAAAGTCTTCCTTTCCTACTCACCACAAATCCAGTCTACAGCCTATAACTTGGATCAGAAGCAAGATTCTTAAGCTTCATACAGATTTTTACCATGTACTGTTTAAAAATTGGTTAATCAAACCCATCACTCTTTAATATTCTTCAGTCCTCCTTTACTTCTTTATTTCACTACAATGTCCAGAAAGTATATTAGCTAATATATTACTGCAAACTATGAATAGATCTTCCGGTACCTCCAAGTCTTCACACCTCACAACCAAAATGCTGTTACCATACTCCTTGTCACAGATTTAAGGTGCGTACACACTTCCAATTTTTATCGTTCCAATCGAACGACGAACGATCGATTGGGCAAAAAATCGTTCGTAAAAAAGTAACCAACGACGCCGACGAACGAGGAAAGTCGCTGGAAACGAACGACCGGACCGGCGGATCGGATTGAACGACGATCGTTGAACATCGTTCGTGTGTACGGTCGTTCGTTGATCATCCATGTTCAGAGCATGCGTGATGAACGAACGTCCGTTCACTTTCCTGTCGTGCACATAGTTCCTCTATCGCTTAAACGATCGTATCTATTGTGTGTACAATATCTATGAACGATCGTGTCGTTACCTCTATGTGCAGGATCGGTGCTATACGATCGTTCGTGTATATCGTGCAGGAACGTTCGTCGTTCGTTTTCCGACGATAATAATTGGAAGTGTGTACGTAGCTTTACACAAATACAAGTGTTTGAGGCTTTTATGGCCCAAGGTATTCACAGCTTAGGTGCCCTGACCAAGTTTATCAGCCTCAGTGTTCCTCAATACTAAAAGCATCAGAAGAAAGGCTGTATCATGCTGGTTTTTCCTAGCAGACCCTGAAGATCTATACATGGTTGAGTTTTTATTTTCAGAAAGACAAGGCTACAAATAAGATTTAATCCTAAATATCCATCTAACTGCACATGTGGTTTGGGAAACATTGTTGTAATAATAAATAGGAATATGGAATGAAGCGCAAATACAAAAAAAAAAAAACAACAGTATCTTTGTTCATACAGTTTTTTTGCCACACACTAGCAAACAAAATATTTTTAAATAAATAAAACATAATACAATAGGGGATTATTTATAAGGATCAAGACAAATCCAGGCATATTACAACATCAACTAGCCCAATTCTCTGGATTCCTAAGCAATATTTAGTTGAATGCATGGAGAATCTAGGAATGCTGGCAAAGTCTGCCCCATAGCATTCTATTAACAAAACAATAGAGAATTATATGTGCTAATTCATTATTACCATACAGAAATGGTCAACAGTTCTTAAACTCAGATTTAAATTTCTACCATTAATTATCACCTCTCTGAAAATCTCTTGATTATATGGGCCAAGTAAATTAGAGAAATTTTACACTTTCTCCCTGTTACCCAAAGCCTACCCCTATTTCTTTCATGTAATCCACTAATGACGGCCAACACACATGAAAGAGCAATGTACAGATCGAAATAAATGGCTTCATAACATTGGACTATATATATGTTGTACAGGTTTACACGGGTGAGTAATAGAGTGCTGTGATATTCCTCCCTGGTTCAAGATTTGCACCCTCCCAAGGGATACTGAAGGGACATTAAAGGGTAAATAACCCAGGGTAGTAGGCTGGGAGATCCAGTGTCTTTGTAGGCAGAATGGGCTAGCTCATGAAATATGTTTCTTAAAATATTGAACAGAACAACAGATCTCCCCTCTCCTTGAAACAGAGAAGCGCTGTGCACAGCGCTTAATCATGCAGTCTTTTTTAATTCTTTTTTTTTTTTTATAATTGCACTCATGTACGTAGCCTAAATCTTTTAAATTTGCTAAAATTATGCTAAGTCTAGATACTTTTTTTATCATTTTTTCGTCTACCTATTATTACACTTCTCTACAGATTCTTAAGTACATCTTTGCATATTTATTGTAACTTACCTGCGCTGATTACATTTTAAAGTGACTCATAATCTTACTGGGATTGGAGACCTCTGCTGCAGAATTAATGCATTATCACTGCAAACCTAGACTATCGCCATTTAATGAATAACAGAACAGTATTAATCTCTCTAAAAATCAGCTGACAGAATCAAGTTCTGTACACAGCTGAACATCTTCTACTTACAGCAGCAAGATCACAGTGAATTCACTGCCTGAGACAAGTAATCAGTTTGCTGGCAGCCGCACAGACACCTCACTCTTATCAGGAATCGCAGTTGACAGCACAGTAATGAGATCACATCTACAAGTTACCAATATAAATCAGTGCAGTATGCAGTAATGTTTTTCTGACAGAAGAAATTAAACTCATTGCTTAAAAAAGCAATGGGTAAACACTGTGGAAAGGCAAGCCTATTAATAATTCAAAAACAAATAAGTAAGAAAGTTGAATTCACAGCTGGAATTTCAAAATCATTTGTCTCCTTTAGATATGACAGGAATACATAAAGGGGTGAATCACACTTTTAGGAAGTATGGATTCTTGTTTCAAGCTTGTGACGTGGACACACAAGGTCCACTCCCTGCATAAAACAGTGTTTCTGGTTAAGGAGAAGGGGAAGGTCTGGAACCTCTGTTGGGTTTGGACTGATAACTTAGGCCACTATGGGATGGCCATACCCTGCCGATAGATACATGACCAGCAAAGCCCATATGTAACAGCCCTTTCCAACCACCAACCAATGTAAGCACTCAAGGCTTATTCTGAAAACAACCATAGCTTTGATTTTAGTGTATACTGTGGTAACTGCTCCAGTAGTACTCCCTGTTGCACACCAGTCAGATTTAGAACAGGAATACACGATCAATGTTCACTGGCTAGATTCAATGTTTTTTTTAGCAAATCTAACATCTAATCTATTGAAAACTTTCTTGTAGTGTACGGCCACCTTTAAAGAGATTTATTTTCACGTGTGAAATAGGGACAATGCAAGAAATATAAAATCCTATGCCATTTCATCTCTCCTTATTCATTTAAAAATTAAGAAATAAAAATATCACCATTTGATACTGGTTATTTTTTCCGCTTTGTTTAATAGATAAAGCTGTCCAACCAAAGTGGAAACTTCAGACCAGGGAGAAGCCACATTACACAGGCTGAGCTAATGATATTTATTTATGTGCTTTAAATTAAAAAAAAATGCCTAAAATTGCCTAAAAAGTGTAGGCTGTAATAAGGCTTGAGTTTGTTTGTTGCTTTTTGTTCACTCTTTTCCAGTCTGTCTTTACTTGAAATATTTTTCATCAACTGCATGACCATGTTCATCACACCAAAAAAAAACTCCAGGTGAATAGACTGTACTCCTACAACTTACATAAACCAGAAAAAGGAATTAGTAGTCTTCACTGAGACTACTAAGGGAAAACCACACACAAAGAAAAAGTGAAATGTCTATGCATTTATCTTTTTGCATAGTGCCAAAGACCTAATACTTTTTCTAATTTAATTTCACAGAATGGATTGCAGCATTTATACAATATTGTGCTCATGTTCCATGCTCAGTTTAAATTGGAAAAAAAGGTGTTGAGTTCTATAATTCATTAGGAATCTGATCATACCAGACTTTTAAAACCAAACATTAAAGCTTAATTCCAGACTAACATACAGTGGTAAAGGCTTCTGAAATTGCTTACTCTGATGCATTTAGTAAACTTCTCACAGTGTGCAATGGAAGCTGCAGAAAGTCAGACGGAGACTGTGCCATTTTCTGGCTGATGGACACTTGATGGAGACTTGGTATTACATGTGGGCATAACCACAACTTAATGTTTTCAGGAAGCTATGACCATCTCCCTGCTGTCCCCTCTCACTAGCCATAATATATCTACATTGTCACTGGATCTAAAATAGAGGATGTAAAAAAAATTGAAATATAATTAAAGAGAGGAGGGTAAGGAAAAATCAGGCAAGGCAAAATATTAGCAGATTAGTTCAGCTTTAATAAATATATTCTAGACAAGGGTGCAGCTGCAAATGACACACCGGCACTGATCTTCTTATCTGCATGATTTTCAGCTAATTACTGCATTAAATTAACCTCATTTCCTTCTGTATCCCTACACATGTGTACAATTACAATGGAAAGTCTTTCATAGAACTTACCGGTGTTCAGTGAGGCATCAAGTTTGAGTCCAGAAAGAGAGTTATCTGAAACCAGACAGTAAACAGCATTTTAATTATTCACGCATCAGATACACAGAACAATTTCTCTTTTTGTATCAGGGAAAGCAAGTGATACCAAGTGACATGAAAGGTCTCTCCAAATATAAATGTGGATAAATGAACTTGGGATAGTAAATGGCTAAGTTTTATCAAAATGCATTTGCCTTTCATTACTGAGACAAATTTGCAAAGACAAATAATGTGCGGTTTATTTGAACATCAAAATATCACACAAGTCATTTTCAACAGCACATACATCTGAATTGCTAAAAAACAAAGTAATCCATTCACTTTATTTACTAAGTAAACTCACCCCCCAAACCATAAAATGTATGTATAGTCAAAACTTCTTTTTGAGTTTTGTAAAGAATGTGGAAGGTAAGAAGCACTGGTGCGTTTCATTGCTTTGTACATTTTGAGGAGTTTACCCCTCTTGTATCAATCCTGGTGACCGCTGTCACTGATAAATAAAGTGAAGAGGAATCCATATTGCTAAGGTTATCACCAGACTGAGAGGTGAGTATATATTTTCAAATAAAATTGCTTGTTTCTCTGACAGCTAGGGGGGATTATTGTTGCCACCCCACTGGGCAGATTCAATCCTCTTTTTGTCTATTATTTATCCCCCCTTCATTAAAGGGAACATCTCTTACAGTGACAATTGTTCCAGTAAAGTAGTCCCTAAGACAAAAATTTCCATTCAATTTGGTGAGGTTTCTTCTCACTTATTATGTTTCCAGGGACAGGAAGTAACAGGAACCCCCCCAAGATAAAACAAGCATACAACAAAATGAAAGGGATATATATATATATTATTTTATATAATTTACCTACTTTGTCCAAAATATCCATTCTTCCCAATACTAAAAATGATTTTTTTTTTATCCTCACTCTTTAATTGTAAAAACATATTATAATGCCACCAACATATATCTAGAAATAAATATTTTACTTTATTTCACACGGCGCAAAGAATGTGATTTGTAATTGGAAAATTAATCTGTAAATAGAATGCAATTATAAGCTACCCTACAGCAAAATAATGAAGTACCCTTTAGATCTTTGTGCTCAGAAATAATATGGAGATATGTATTAACACTACCATAGAACTATCCAGGTACAGTGTTACACAAAAATATGTTTATAAGTAAATAGATCCTTTTAGAGTATACTAATAACCATTCCTGCATTAGGAAGCAAATTTGGCTGGAGTTCATGAGAAAGTCAGCGGGCTCAGCTAACCTCAAACCACACTGGGAATTACAGGGCATTTCTGAGAAATTCCTAGTTTTTCCTTCCCACTCTGTTTAAATTTAGAGTTTTCATCCTCCGCACTGCCTGCTGCAGCAGTACCCTAGTCATATCCCTGCTACTTGTAGATATATATATATACACAATATAATTGTATAGAAAAAAGATCAAAAGATACAATAAAACAAGTAACTTTGTTATTTTTTTTAGCTGCATGGTTTGCATTTTTGTTACAGTAAAGTTAATAAAAAATCATTTAAATTATATTACTGTAAAAAAGATAATGACATAGCAAGAACTATATATAAGGATGATGTGTCATCTAGACTGTAGTTCTCTGGGGTGGCCGTATCAAAGTTTAATGCATAAACTTGTGTATATATACAGTCTATTTATATATACATATATTTGTATATAAATACAAATATAGGATTATATATATATATATATATATATATATATATATATATACAGTGGTACCTTGGTATAAGTCTGCTTTGGAATAAATCCAACTTGGTATAAGTCATGTTTGGACACGAAAAATTTTGCTTGGTATAAAACCTTTTTGCTAGAACTTGTATGGGTCAAAATGAGTCATATCACCGCGCGCTCCCCTTTTTTACCTCTCTCGAGACAAAGCCATGATTGCCCACAGGTGTCAGTATACCAGTTGCTACCATTCAGTGAACTACCCGCGTTATGACTCTTTGTGAATTACATAACATCTCCTCCTCCTCCCTTCTCAGAACCATCTTAGTAGGCACTGAACTCTTCTGAGCAAGGTAAAGTGAGGTTAAAGTTTCATTTATTTCATCTAATATAATTTAATAATATATATAATATGTAATATATTGTATAATATGATAGGATAGGATTTTTATCCTAGGATTATATAGGATTTTTTTCATGGGAAAGGATTAATCATTTTTCTTTTGTTTTATGGGAAAAATTTGTTTTTTGTAACACTGTATATCGTATATTGACATCAATTTGCACACACATAAAAAACTTAATTAAAGATTCCTTGAGGTAACAAGCATTTCAGGACCATGGAGGAGACTGATACCTTGTGCTTAGAATCAAACTCTGTTCTAGGAGTTGATGTGCAAATCAGAAGCCTCTGCTCAAATCCCCGAGGACAAGGGATGATTCAGAGGCGTGAATCACACTGTTCACAGCACCCACCCCGAGAGAGACGCTGTAGCCTACGCAGGATGCACTCTGCATTTACAAAAGTAGAACAGGCCTGAGTTGTTTATTGGACAGCAATGTCAGTTATATCATTATGCTAATTAAGCATATACACATCTTGCAGCGCAATCTAAAGTTACATACTGATGCTAGATTTTTTGTCTCCTGAGATAAATATTCGTGACTGTACTATGCTTTGATGTTGAATAGTGATTCACCCTAGCAACAGACAGAAACCACTGTTGTTCTTTCCTAATGGGGGAAAAACATTGGGGTGCTTCCCATCCATTTTACCCCTTTTCCTAAAGCATCGCTGTCTGTACAGTGCTTGTTCTTTCTACTATCACTAAAAACTATCATTACATGTCTGTGTATAGTTTGGGAGCGGCACTGTTGATCAGAAGACAAGCTGTTTAGACTTTCTATGTTTGTGTGGGTTTCCTCCCACCTCCCAAATACATACTGGTAGGTTAATTGCTTTATGGTTATATGTAGTTACTATTAGTGTTAAGGGTATTGTTAAGCAGTACATTTTTAAACAATTTTCATAATGATTTGTTCAAAAACAGTGCTTGTTTTGTGTGTTCTAATTAAACAATGCTTGCTAATTAGGTCAACAATTAGGCTTAACAATATATCACTGGAAATTTTGAGAATGGTGCAAATGAATGTTTTAGAGTTAAATATGAAGGTTGATGTTGCACAGTTGTAACAGAATCAAGCCATTACCTAGGGATGGTGAATGTACGTGCAAAGCAATAGGAAAGAACCCACTATTTACCTGGGTAACTGGCCATAAGCTGATATTTACCATAACTACTATTCCAATGAAAGCACAAATAGCCATTTAGCTTTACTGCAGTGCTTGTATGTTATAGCGTGTTGTAGCATGTTATAGTGTTGTAGCATATAAAAATACTTATCTTATTAAGTGGAGGGGTGCTTGCAGTTTCTTAACTTGACCTTGGCTCTAGAAGCCTTTCGGCTAAAACTCCAAATCCTAGATCTACAGTATGAAGCGCAAATTTATTGACAACCAACCTGTAGTACCACATAATGTCTTTACTGTGCCTGCACACCTTCCTTAATGACCAGTGAAGCCACCCTGCAGATCTGATACAAATACAACAATGCACCCAAGTCTGGAAGGCTGAGGTTCAGACCAAGTTTTCATATTTGACATTGTGATTAATTAATTTTTAGGAAAAGGCAAGATGAATATTACCTTGATTTTTGCAATATTTTTGCAATAAGAACAAATTCTAATGCAAAGCACATAAAACTGTAAAGTTACTGCATGACTTAATTCCTGAGACTTTCTTTTATGTAGAAAGCTTATGTTAGATAAAAGAAAGCATAGTTGTCTGAGTGTTTACGTATATTATGGCCTACAAAACACAGGGACTCCTTATCACTTTCAAATTGAACCTGCTTTATTAAAGCTCTCTATTAATTGTAAGAAGAAGGCAAGTATAGATATATCTTAAAGATCAATGTACTGGTAAATATAACTAGCATAGGTATCCGAATCTGTCCTGAAACAAAAATAAAACATTGGGTGTTCAGTATTATACAGTAATTTAAACACAAGATATATATGTGTTAAAGGGAAGGTGTAGTGTTTTGGACATATCTTCTTTTATTATGATGCAGACTAAACATATTAAAATTAAATATAAAATATTTATATTTATAGCCAGATGGAGCTTCAGGTTCCTCCTGTGATTCAACTTGTGATTCTCTGTGACATCATTGTACCTTGCAATAATTGCCTAATTGTAAAATAAATATTGTATATAAATAGTAAATATATACTAATATTTTTAAAACTAATCAGCTAAAAAACGTTGTTAAAGCAATACTAGAATAGGTGTTCTGCAATTATGTAGCTATGACCTGTTAAATGTATGGTATCCACTGATGTTAAAGGATTAAATATCTGGGTACTGAGAATATAAAAAAGCTGATGTAATTTAGGACTGGGCTATAACCGGGGGGCAGTTTATTTAGTAAAATTGGCCAAAACACTAGGACATGATGGTCCACAATATCTCATAAATATTCCACAAAGATGAATATCCATGCTAAATAAACCAAGGAATAGATGTATTGGTTTCCAGGAAACCTACCTGTAATCTGCCCAGTTTTCTTGTTTATCTATTTCCCTTTAACTTTACGACCAGTTTAAAACATGAAAACCACCTTGTTTTTCTTCTGACATTGGCTAATAAGCATGGAATGATTGTATTTAGGTTAGATTAACAGTTCCATATTTTGGAAGTTGTTGGTGCTATAAACCATCAGTTCTATATGTAGCTTCTGGGGCATGAAATATATTTGGTTCAGCTTACTAATATAAATTATACATTGATTTAGGAAGTTTGTTATGAAAGGTAAATAAAAATATTAATAATATTAAACAGGATTATATAGTGCCAAAATATTATGCAGTGCTGTACATTAAATATACAGTAAATTTACAGTAGGTGCCTCATATTTTAAGAATGCTATGTTGTCCTTTAAACTTCTTCCAATCAAAGCCTAAAGCTATGTACACATGCTAGATAATTGCATCAGTATTTTTTTGCATTTTACTGTAGCTTCAGACAATTCATTGGACCTTAACATTTGCCTAGTTTAGGAATGAGACCATCACTGAACCTTTAGGTAAAATGCTGAATAATAGCACTTTGGTGGGTAGCAGTAGCTTTGGCAGTAAAGGAAATGACACTCTGTCAGTTAACAATACTTTTAAGTTGCTTTCAATTTAACCTTAAGAAAGCCTTTGACAGAAGATACAAATACATAAAAAAATATCTAATAATACTCGGGAATAATGTCTAATAAATATAATAGAAATGTAAGACTGTAGATGACAAATGTCCACTGGTGACAGTTTTAACCTTCATTTTAATGGAATCTGTTCACAGCACAGTGTTTCTGCTGTGCATGCTATGTTTTGTGGTTTAAGCAAGCTCATTTAATTGAATAGGGACATGTGACCATGTATGCTTTTATCACTACTGTACCAACTGTCCCTCTCCCATAGTACACAACCAATGTGTAAAAAACAACATAAATCAACATCTATATGTGCTTGTAATGTCATGCATTACAATGTAGTATAAAGGAAACCTAGATATAATGGGCTCCATTGATTAAAGCTCTCCAAGGCTGGAGAGGATACACTTTCATTGGTGAAGCTGGGTGATCCAGCAAACCTGGAATGGATCTAGTCCAGGGTTTAAAACATTTGCTAGGACCCAGGTTCACTGATGAATGTATCCTCTCCAGCCTTGGAAAGCTTTAAATAATTAGGCCGAATATGTAATTAATGTAGGCCATTAAAATAGCTCTCACTGCTAGAAAGGATATGTTTGACAATGATCAAATACTACATAGCTAGAATACAATTAGCCAATGTAAATAGCTATCTAAGGATTCCCTTTATAGTGGCCTGCGTAAGATGATTGTCCAGCAGTATGACAACATAATTTAAAGATTTGCTCAAGTAACAGAAATCTGCATCTATCTATGAAAATCACAGCTACATCAAGAACATGGCAAATTATCTATGTATATGGAAGAGCAGCATTGCATAGTTTTATGATCCAAATGTGTCTTCTATGAATACTTTTATGACATTTGTTAAGTAATGGTCTCTTTATGAAACTTATATGATATGCCTTCGTCTTCATAATCTAGTATTTTATGCAATCAGTTTACAGAGTAAAATTTACATTTGCAATTACCTATCATAAAGTAACTGGTTTAACAGGAGGCAAATCTGTTTGTATCCTGTAAACATACATCTAGACTGTCAAGAATAGTGCAGCCTGAAAAATGATCAGGTCAGCCAGTACATCATCTATTATGCTAGCCAACTGGAAGCGGATATTACAGCTATAGGGCAATCTTAGAGTAGCTCTGTCTAGACAGATAGTCAACCTACACAGGAGTTCCATGTAACAATCTATGGAGGACAGACAAAACCTAAAAGAAAAAATGTGGGATGTTATAGTGCATTTCACTCTGCACTCAGCACTAATAAATGACTACTTTAAATGATAAACCTTCGCATAAAGTTCAAAGCAAGGGACATGTGTGGAAAATCATGAAAAACCCTTTAGAATTATTATGAAGTTAATATTAATTGTAGGCTTCACCCTACATGTATTGTTAATTCATTTATGATAACAATACACCTACAGGGTATATACTGAGAACTTGAATTGCTAAAAAGTGGCTATTACAGATTGCAGTCTAAAGAGTCATATTAGGGCTCGGACTAATTTACTAAATCAATTACCATAAAAACCTATGCTTCCCAACATAAAGTCAGTTTGTTTTTCTTTAGTTTTTTCTTTTTAGAAAAAGTAGTTGTATGGCTATATGTCATAATCTAAAAAAACATCCTTAAATCCTCTGATGCGGACAGGATTTTGGTTAACTTTGATTTAGGCTACATTTCAGAAACATCAAAGAAGAACACCAGACTGCTAGACCTGTTTTACAGTATAATACACATTTTATAGAGCTATGTAGATAGAAGACATTTGTCAATCAGGTTTAACCTGTTATTTAAAACTTGTGTGCATATGTGTGTGAGTGCATATTAGTACAACCAAATTACATTATCATTGTGTTATGGATATGTACAGAGATAGTATCGCTGAAATACAGATTCTGTCTGCCAGACTTTTTAAAACATTAGTGACATTGGTGTCAGGGGAGGAACCACAGCACCCAACAGGGAGAATGTTATTCGGCACACTAGGGACCGCAGGATGGCCGCAGTAGCCACAACTTTAGAAATTATTCCATGTCACCCAGTTTACTTTCATCTTTTGCAAGATGCTTCAATTTTCATTTTGTGGACACAGTTGCTTCAAGTAGACGGTGACAATGTCAGCATACATATTTTCAAACAATTATTTTCTTTATGCAAAAGACAGCTACTGACACAAGTTTCACTGTTTGATTGTTAATTGTAATATTTGTTTGTCAACTCACTCATATTGTATTATTTTATTTGGGTCCACTGGCTATATGTTGGCATGTCTTTCTCTCGTCATGACGGTTATACTTTTCTAGCTTGAATTTTGGTAAAATTAATAAAAAGAATGAATTCTGAATGAATTCATGCCAACCCTTTCACATGTTTAGCATAACCTAAAAATAATTCACGAGAATATATTTACGCTTTAGGATATAGCCTTTCTGTGCTGTAGTCTTACGTGGGAAAATGTCTTACGTGGGAAACTTATTATTCTAATAGTTCATTTATATTTCAGACTATGTAAGAAGTGACACCAATTCACTATGTGATATACTGAGAAATGGCCTTACAATATCCTGTGTGCCTTCATTGCAGTCAATAGAAATTGAATGCAGCCTGATCAAATGAAAAAAGTGATCAACAGCGCTTTAAAAATTTGAAAATTCCTGGACATTCTGGGCTGACAGTATTAACAATGCAGTGATCACTATTTGTAGATTTGTCCAAGCTCATTTTATGCTATTGTGAAAATAACACAGAAAAATGTGTAGTACTCTGTACATACATCCCATAAAGCTATTGGAATATTATGCCAAGGTATAAACCTCCTTGCATCACTTGTCTTTTTAAGCTAGGTACACACTTGCAATAATTATCATTAGAAAACGAATGACTAATGATTATGCACGATTATTTTCAACAATCGTATTGTGCACGATTCTGTACATGCTGTAACGATATGATCGGTCAAATATAATCCACCAATAGTGTACACACGCTAGATACAATTGTTTGAACGATGCAGGAACTGACATGTAAAGGAGAAAGTGTACTGCAGAACCATCCATGATCACTGAACGACCGTACACACAATAGATAGTGAATAATCGTCGCTCAATCAGATCCGCCGGGACGGTCGTTTGTTTCCGGCTACATTCCTCTTTCCTCAGCGTCGTTGTGCACACGTTTTTGTTAACGATTATTGGACAATCGGCCTTTAGTCATTAGTTTTCATTGATAATTATTGAAAGTGTGTACACAGCTTTAGTCCCACATCTCCTGCTGAAAAATCACAATGTAAACTAAGTAAAAAGTCAACAATACAGAATCCCCTTGTTTTTTTACAAAAGGGGTGAGATCTGGGAATTCAGGTTTCCAAAACCTAACTCTGGAGTTCTGGGTAAAAAGACTACATTAGTATAGTGTCCATGTCCTCACTGCTGTTGGGGTAAAGATGGGAATATATTTCCCACTTTCAGCATGCCATTGACCTTAACTGAAACAACTGATGTTTTGGGTTTCTACAGAGAGTCTTCTTTAGTGACCCATTGTCCTGTATGCCCCCTATTGAATTATTTGCAATGGTAGGAGACTTGAGGTTGGTGACAAGAACTGCCTTTTTTCAGCTTAGCTTTCAGTCTGTTCTGCTTGGGGGTGTTGTGGACAGACCTGCGGAGCACACAGGGAACCAAGCTATGATTCAGTTTTACCATCGATGGAGAAATATTAGTTGGAATTGTCTTGTTAAACACTATGTAGCTTCCAATGGTCTCCATTCTTGACAACCAACATATCGATGCCTCTAAATCCAAGCATGCCTAATAGAAACTAGTGCAAAGAAAAGTCATAATTACTCAATATGCAGCTGTCATTTTTTTTTAGAAATGAGATCATAAAAGCTAACGCTTGACTGCTCACACGTATTTGTTTGTAGTGCCCACGTAGGAAGAAGGCTACTATTACATGAGCCAATATTCATAAGAATAAAGAATACCGCCTGACAAAAAACTAGTGACATCCCATCTTTGCAATAGATGCATGTCTTGTTATTATGTGTTCATTGCCTCCTTTATCATGTTAATGGATTAAGCCAGCACAATCAGTGAATTTGTACATGTAGGCAATGTGTGAACACCAATACTAATGTTACAAATAAAAAGTAAGTACTCAGTTTAATAACTGTCTCTATGTGTCACAAACAAAGCAATTAAAACATATGTTATGCATGGGCCTTTTCATTGGAAAACTGGTCAATATAACCGAGTCATGCCGGCAATCAATAAACCTGGAGGACTTAGGTCATCTAGCGGTGAAAAATGAGGGTTTCTTTAATTTTTTAATGTGATATTTTTGTTTTTATTTATTTTGTGTAAAGTTCTGCATTAAAATGTATGTATCAATACAACAGACAGTTAAAATGGAACACATCATCACCAAAGTGGCAAAGAAAGTACCCCTTTCTGGATAGGAAACAAACATGCTTTTTGTTTTCCCTGATGTGCACCTCATTTTAAGAAAGGTGATATGGACTCTGGCAGCCATGAGCACTGTGCGTGGTTCAGATGAACAGAATAATAAGCTTACAGCAAGATAGGAGGACCAGCTGGACACAAATCTGAAAGCAAAGCTTGTAAATATAGGGCTCTATTTATAAAACGGGGAATCTGGCATTCCTTCAAACACTCCCTGGTGGGAATCAATTGCTGCCAATAAAACACATGGACCTGGAAGATTCCTATGAGGGAATGTCAGTTTCGCTGTTTTATAACTAAAACCAACGTGCACCATCACCTTCCCATTCTGCATACATAATGTTAAACTACACAAAAAGACTTTTCAAACAGTAAAGCTAAATTTAGATAAGCAGTGAGGTTGCGGTGCTGTTATCGATTTCTCATGCCCCCAGAATTATGCTTTCGGTCTGGAAACTACATGAACCATCTCAGCATCACTGCCTATATGTAATGAATGGAGGGTGTTATTGAAAGATTCAGAACGCTTGTTTATTTGGGCCAATGCAAAAACTGGGGCTGCTGTCCAGCCACTATTCATATAAATTTCAACTAACTGTAGCTTTCCTTTCCTTTTATCCCAATCAATTTAATTGGATTCCTTGATATTAGGTGTTACCAGTCTGTTTGCAATGATACAACCAATCCCAAATAAAGATAATATAATAAGCAAACTACAAACACAATACATTTGAGGGATTGCAGGTGTCTAGCTCTTCATCACTAGGACCACGGAACTGTCTGTAATGAGTCTGTAAACTGACTATGATAGGGACATTAGGGTGGGAATTCCACTGAGGGACAGTTACTGACATCACTATGAAATTAAAATTGCTGTGCAATATATTGGCATGATACAAATTGATGAAAATAATATTTTTTTTATCCAGTCTAAACACATCCTCTTTAATTTAATCTAAACCAATAGTTAATTTGCCAGACAGCTAGGTCTGCTAAACCTCCACTAAAGTAGCACTGCTGGCCCAAAAAATACTCCCCAGGCTGCTGAATGGACAATGAAAGATTACAAAAATGATGCCACTTCCTGGCTCACTTTGGTTTTGACTCCTGACTACATGCTTATTTTCAGCACAGGGAAGAAGAGCCTAACTAGATCCCAGCTGTTGTAAGGGAAATGACAGAATTTATATTACCTCTTTCCTCCTCATCATGTCCTTTGCCATCACATTTGCATGCATCACACCTAATTGTCTCTTTGTTCTGCCCATCCCTTTTGACTATGAGTGGTTTAAACAGCTGGCTGAGATATAATTATTTATTTGCACTATAGGCCTGATTTATTAAAGCTCTCCAAGCCTGCAGAAGATACACTTTCATAAATGAACCTGGGTGATCCAGCAAACCTGGAATAGATTTCTTACAAGTAACTTGCTTTTTGTTAGCAAATGTTTTCAATCCTGGAGCAGATCCATTTCAGGTTTGTTGTTTCTTTTTATAAATCATGCCCTATTTTTTATTTTGAAAACAATACACACTGATTTAATAATAAATACCTTGCTTTTTTATTGCGAGGTCCACTTAAGTAACCAGAACCCCTTCCCCATGTAGGAACATTGCAGAAAAAAAGGACATCACCATGCTACTGATGGAATCCTAGCGAGTGGCCCAAACCTCATAAGACAACAGGCCTGATTTAATAAAGCTCTCCAAGGCTGCAGAAGATACACTTTCATGCGTCAACATGGGTGACCCAGCAAACCTGGAATGGATTTCTTAAAAGTTTTTTGCTATTTGTTAGCAAATGTCTTCAATCCTGGACCAGACCGATGCCAGGTTTGCTGGATCACCCAGATTCACTGATGAAAGTGTATCTTCTCTAGCCTTGGAGAGCTTTATTAAATCAGGTTCAATGTCACTGCATTTGCAGGAACACCATCATGCAAGATTTGGGTTACTCAGCATTCTCCAGGATCTCATGGGAAGGGCGATGATGCCAGCCCTATACCAGTGTTTACCTTTTTAACATGTGGGAACCTTTGAAATAACTTTCAGGTCTTCCAGGAACCCCTGCTATAATTAATATATTTACAGATTACAGTACATACGTGGTGGTCAGTAGGAAGAATGCCTCTTACATTTCTGGCGAGTGGGAAGAATGTCACCCTTACAGATAGCCAGAAAGATCATTGGTGTCAGTTAAACTGACCTGAGAGGCACAAATAACCCACTGCTCAACCACTTGAGGTACCCTGATTGACAAACACTACTACTATAAAGGTCGGTATATTTACTAACTTCTTTACTTTCAGTTTGGTTAAAAAAAAAGAAGTGGAAAAGCAGACCTTACATGTATTGGAAACTCACTTTAATTTGTGTCTTCTCTATTGGCTTGCAGTTTAAATACATAACCGCATTATTATTTTTTAAACATGTTTGTTGAGTTCATCTATAATTATAGACATACACACTTTCCAACACACACCCACAGACACATTGTCATTCTTCTAATTCTTCTCACAATTTCTTTCATACTCATTATTTCACAATTCATCCATTTCATTACTTTATATTTTGAAACGCATATTGACACGCAATGCCTGTTTTTGTAACATTTAGAAGTTTTTTGTCATACAGATTTATTTTCTCATTTTGCATTTCTACTTTTAAATGAATAGCACTAATATCCATTTTACGATTTAATAAATTAGAAACGTGCATTGAAGACAATGTTTAAAATTCTAACTCAGATCTAACTCATTAAAATTAAAATATTAATGCAAAATGAAAAAAAAAAAAAAAACGGATTGCCAGGACAGCAGCATCCTTACAACTAAAAAGAAAACTGGCACCCTGCTAGGTTATTTTTTCATCCCATTGTATGAGTTGTGTGAGGTTGCTGCTTTTCAGTGAACTGTCATGCATAACTAATATCACAATGATGCTCTCTATGAGCAGAACAAGAACCAAGAAAGCACTTCTCCAAGCAAGCAAGTGTTTGTGTTCCAGGACAGCCATTTAATGCATGGTTCCTCACCCTTTGTTCTCGTTCTTCTCCCTAATAATTTATCTAGAAAACTGCCAGTCCAGACATTCTCCTGCTGGCATGCCATGACAAAGCAAAACTCCATGCCACATGTAAAAGCTGCACCTTAGGTATCAAAGTCCTAAATGGCCCTAATGCATATTGCTCAATTTATGATCACTGTAGTTCATCAGCCATTAGAATCTCCATTAGAATATGACAAAAAAGGTTTGATCACACATCCACCCCACCCTATACATGAGAATATGTAAAAACGTATGTAACAATAAAGCAGCCCATTTTCACGCCTGCATTACAGGATCAGATCATCACATACACTTTCAAAATTGTTTATTTTAATAAAATATATATTTTAAAAATACTTTAAACAAACATTGCTAGAAATAAATGGGATAACCCAGATATACAGATCCAAATAACATTTTTAGATTTCTTCTCCATCAAGTATTTATGGACTTGCCTACAATGTTACTTTTATGAATGCTTTTCATACATTATGGTTTTATTTGATTGTTGTGCTCCATAATATAATTGTATAGCGCAACAATAAAAAAAAACATAATGTATGAAAAGCATTCATAAAAGTAATATTGTAGGTAAGAAGAGAAAGCAATATGAATATATGTCTCCCTACAACAGCTGACAGAAACAATGGATTATGAGCATAAGTCATTAGGTGTGTAAACAGTGTCATTTAATGGAAAAATAAGTTATGTGTCATATTTTTCTAGAAACGCCTTTTCATGGAGATCACATTTCTAAATTATTTGTCATTAACCTCGCCCATACTGACAGTTTAATTAATAAAATCAAAGTCTGGTAATGTGATATTTAATAGATAGATGGGGAGAAAGAGATTGTTAATAAAGCAGTTGTGCTATAGACGCACTTTGCAGTGTGGTAAGTAATTTGTCATTGTATCATCCATGCCACACACGTTAAACTGGATCATTGGGTTGCCACCCCTACACCTGCAAGTACCATTATAAAGGAAGGGCTGGATGTTACATGGGACTAGTTAGAGGCAGTCATGGATTATAATGATTAATTTTCTTCTGAGCATGCGTCTTTCATTTTACCCAGTCTGTGAGTGTGCCTGCCTTTCTTTGTCTGCCCCTTGCTTTTCAGCAAACAGCTGATCTGGAATATTCTTAGCATTACACGGTGCTTTAACGGACACTACTTAAGAACAAGAAACCCATAAATTAGAAACTCATTAAAACCCTCATCTTGTAATATGTGTAAAAGATACAGAATGCAATCTTATATTTACATGTGTATAAATTGTATCTTCTACAACTGACTAGTCATATTTACAGGTGGTAACAAAGAATATGATTATATTTAGATAAATGACTCAATCTGCCTAATTCACCAGCAGAATGGAAATGCTAGCACCTGCAGTGCATCCATTCCTGCGAATTCTCACAACATCTGTGCTGCATTTTATCCTTACTGTAAAATCAGACAAGTGGAAGTTACATGGATCACTGCGTTTTATATTCAGAGGCCTAATGAAAATAAATCTGTTTTAAAAAGAACCTCTGGCTTTATATACTAATGGTAATAAATCTTAAAAATAATGGTCTCTGGAGGGCGATTCATCGTTTGTGCTCTGGCACACTGACAAAGTACAGCTGATATCCAAAGCACAGTATTAAATTAGATATTTACAGTGAACTAGGGGCCTGCAGTACCAAGAAATGCTAATGCAGAAAGGATTTATAACTACCATACCTTCTGTGATATTTGCAATGTGAATGAGATCAGAAATGCATCCTGATAAGCTCACCTGTCAATCCTGTATCAGCGGTTATTGTTTCATCTCTGCACTACTGAACCCCCATCTATTATGTTGCCACTACAGTAGCCATAATGTTTGACTGTAATGTATGTATTACCTTCAACTGCACAATGCTGTATGAATATTTCTCAGATCTGTCAGTGTGTATCACTGCTGCACTGCAGGCATAATGCGCCCCAGGCTGGGGAGGATGTATAGATGCATTGCAGGGACAGCAAGCAACAAAAATAAGTGTACTGTATGTGCACTATACCAATTAATAGAGTCCATAGATAGAATGGCGCATTCACACAGGTAAAAGTTTTGTAGTATTAGTCATATATTATGTCAACAGATTGAAAGGTACTGCAATGCAGACACCCAGAGCCCAGGGATTCGGAAACAACGGGCAGACAATTGCATAGAGACTTTTAAAAGGGCCAATACAATCTCCAACAAAGGAAAAAAGGCCAATGCTTATTAACAGGTGGTGCTGAAGCAATGATACTGTTCTTTGTAAAATATAAAGATATTAGTATACAAGTGCCTGCTGTGTGATCCATAGGAAATATGCTGTTGGTTTTCATTTTGAAATGATTAAGAAGATGGGCAGATGAGCCAATAGAGAATATGGGGGTATTGGGGTGGGGGCAGATGTCAGTAACAAAAGAGTTCAGCTCTCAGATAGGAGAACAGATGCAGGCAGTATACAAAGGGCTATGGATCTGTAGGAAATAGGCTTATATGAGAAATCCCCATATCATTCACTAAGAGAGCAGGAACAGCAAAAAAAGAATGATGGTTCAGGAGATGAAGAAATGAAAGACACATAGCAAGGATTTAAAACTTGGCTTTGCTACCTCCTCCCATTCATAGATTACATAATGATCTTAGCTATAAAGCTGCAAGGGTTCACATTCTATACTAGATCAGCATTGGATTTTGTCATTCAGCTCTATTCACAAAGCTTTAACACATGGATAGGAATCTTTATTTCAGCCATGTGGTTGTCATTATTAAACCCCATCATTGTCCTCTGCTGTAAATATCACAAATGTAAAACTAAGTATCCTTATTGTAGTGTGTTAGCCATATATTATACATCACTCTCCCGGGATGTCAGAGCAGCAGACGGTACTCACCGGACTGGTCTGTCACCAGCTGCAGCATTCAGGATGCTCGGATCGCTTTGATCAGCTGCAGCTTGGAGAAGCCAGGGATGAAGCCAGCCCCGCCCACTATTACATAGCCACACCCCTTTACTAGATAGTCTATCTTTTACCTAACCCCGCCTACTTCCCACTCCCACCCATGCGCGTTAACCTTTTCACTGCCGGCTCTTTTTTCACACACATGCTAAAATGCGCATTATTGTCTTAAAAACTATAGATATTTAAAATGATTTCTGTAAGTTAAGGAGCTATGGAATTAAAAGATTGCAAATCAATGTTTTATGTTGCTTTATATTATGCGTTTATTAATGTATGTCTACAATCAAAAAATACCTTAAAATGAAGTTTGGTGCGCATGAACACTAAATATTGGTCGTGATGTATTAAAGCTCTCCAAGGCTGGAGAAGATAGACTATCATGAGAGAACCTGAGTAATCCAGCAAAATTCAATTTCTTACAAATCATTTTCTTTAATAGGATTATAATAACGTTGGTCACCAGGACAAATAAAAAAGATGGATCTCCCCAGTAGAGACAAAGGCAGCAATACAAAGATGGCAGAGGGTAACTCTACTATTTCCATACCAAACCGATGTAGTCTTAAACATATGGACACTCTGAGTAAATAGCTATACCCAAATTTGTAAGTAGATGGCGCATTAAAAAAGATAAACCTCAATGATGGCCCTGAAACGATTTCCTAATTTTTCAATCTCAGGCATGCGTAGAAGAAGATTTTTTCTACATTGGGAGGTGAGATCGGCACTCATTTTTTTCCTTTTACAGCAGGCTATGTCACCTGATCCCGCGCATGCGCAGTGCGTAGTGGCCAGAAGACATAATAAAACAAAGAAAGATGGTGGTGCCTGGCGCAGACTAAGTTGGGTTAAAAAATGGCTTAAGACCCAATCGAGGACATCTCTGGCGGGATCGAGGGATTTATAGAATTAAAGGTAAATCTATACATATGGGAGTCCATACAGGATGTCTATAATCTACAAGCAGACCTGAATGCACTGTTTAAAGCGGGACTAAACTAAACACAAAAAATGATACCTTTACCCTGCAGATCCCTCGATGGCGCTGGTCCTTCCTGCGATCCGGTCTCGCATCCTCCATCTTCAGTTTTCTCTTCCGTCTTGTTCTTGTCATCTTGGCACGTCACCCAATCTCACATTGCACAAGTGCAAGATCGGGTGACGAAGCCACTGTAAAGGGGAGAAAAAAAGAGAGTTGATCTCACTGCGCTTGCATGAGATCAGCATTTCTTTCCCTTAATATAAAAAAAATGCCCCTTCTGCACACGTCCCAGATTAGGGCATGCGCAGAAGGAGACGTAGGTCATGCGCAGAAGGTGACGTAGGTATCCTTGGAGGCTCTGCACTCCCAGACTGAAAGGGGAAGTGCTGCACCCTTTTTTTTTTTGTTTAAAGTTGTTGCACTTAAAAAAATAAAAAATAATTATAATTTTACTCTTACATATAAGAGTTGTCTACCCTTTAAAGTAAAGTGAAAATGTTGAGTTTAGGTCCGCTTTAAATGGCTAGCCAAGTGGCAAATTACATTTAATAATGATAAATATAAAGTTTTGCACTTGGGGGTACAAATATAAATGGCTATGTATTTATAGGTAATAGAATATCTTAGTATGTTAATAGGAGACACAGCAATATACAGAAAGGAGGATCTATATACATAACAACACATATATTTAATTGTCATAATAAATAAAGGCTGAAGTTTAAACTTTCAAAGGTGTCAAGGTCTGGTAAGGATAGTGATGATAGTGATATTAGGAATAAATCTGAAGTGTATGAATGTCAAATGTAAGAGTGAATGGAGTGTATTACTACTGGAGAGTTATATTAAGTTATTTAGGGGTAGTGTTAGGTAATTTGTATTAAGTATTAAGAGAGTAAGGGAGAGTTTTGTGGATCTGTAAAAAAAGTTAAAGGGTAGTAAATTTCAGTTGGTCACTTACTCTTATTGTGTTTAAAGGTACCGGTAAGTATACAGCACTGATATCGTAAAGGTTTGAGGTCAAATTGGCTGATGGCTATTAAGGAAAGGTAACATGTAAGGTATATATCATAGATGTGTATCAATAATAATTTAATACCTTATAGATAAAAAAAAGAGATTTCTTACATGAGTGAGAGATATTGTGAAGTTTTGGGATTAATCCCAGATACATGTAAAACTGTGGGATTGGGACCTATTTTATTACTAAAATACTTGTTTTAACTTTGTTTTGATTTTTACATCTTTTTGCAGTGGTTGCTGCACATGATTAATGAGAACAAAGTTCAGTTCCTGTTGATGACAGTTTTAAAACCATGCCTGAATTCTGAGTTACTTGCCTCTACCAGAAGTCAGTGTAACAGAATGACAATACAGGAGCAAAACTGGAAGACAGAGAAAGACAGACTCATTTAATAAAGCTCTCCAAGACAGGAGAAGATACAATATCATGGATGAACCTGGGTGATCCAGCACTGAACCTGGGTGGTCCAGGACTGAAAACATTTGTCAACTATAGATGCTCCTCGCTTAAATACCAGGTTCCACTTCAGTGACCTTGTTGTTAAGCAAATTGGTTGTTAAGCCAGGAGCATAGTAAAGTCCTGGTCTGCAGCACTGGAGAGCGTGCAGTGCCTGACAGTGACAAGTTCACCTACAGTCTGCAGACCTGGAGAGTGGAGGAGGATGGAAGATGGAGCCTGGAGCGTTGAGGGTGTCGGTCCTAAGTGCTGGTGGTCGGTAAGTAGTTAAACAAGGAGTACCTGTAATAACAAAATATTTTTGAAGAAATCCATTCCAGCTTTGTTGGATCACTCAGATTCACTCATGATAGTCTTTCCTCTTTAGTTATTAATAAATAGGGCCTAGAGTGATGTCAGCTTATAAAAGAAAGTCCTAAACAAAAGTATTAACCAGGTAACCCGGTATTATTTGTGGACAGTCAGCAATAAAATACTTTGTTTAGTGGAGTGGAAAAGGGGTGATTTCTCTGACATGTTTAATTGATATCTGTCTCATCCAAGAAGTCATTTCAACTTTCTTCCTGTCCAGGAGACCCCAACATGGTGGAGAGATAGATAGAACCCTACACCGTCCTACTTTATGCATTTCCTACGAAAATGTTAAAAGATTGAGAAAATATTTGATCCCCCAACTTATTACAGATAATTTTCATCACTGGCTGCATACTTGTCAGGGAATCAGTATGACAACCATGCTTCTGGTTTCTAATGAATGTTGCTGGCAGTGGTGGTGTAGACATTGTTGTAATAACAATTTGCTTCTATAAATCCCAACAAATCTGTAATAGAAAGCAATGGCAGAAAGGGAGAAAAGTAAGAAAAGCAGACATAAACATGCTTGTACATTTTTGGCAAAAAAGCAAATTGATTTATAGGTGACAACAAATTTTTGTTAATGTGTCCACTCCTATATAATAGCCGATATAATAATTTACATTAGTGCACACACATCGTTGCCAGGCATACATTCTTTCTATATAAACTGGACATTTCTGCATTACTTACTTATAATAAAACCATAATAAAATCATAAATTACTAACTTTTTACAGTATGCAGCAAGTGCCTTTACCTAGCCTGGCATTGGTCTGCAGACATAAGGATGCATTTTTCTTCCTTTTATCCTTTGATCAGACTGCAACATTGTAACTCTTTAGCAAGTTTGTTACAAGGTAGGAGGCTGATCTGTGTCAGACATTTGTGAACACAGCCAAGACCTGCACAAGCACCAAGAATTACATAATTGTGTCACTGCTGATTTGGCATCTCAGTCCAGGAATAGATGCTGAACGTTAATATTGCCTGAACAAAAATTATGTCATCCTTTGGAAGGAAAAGCACATGAAGGCTTTGCCAGAGGGAGAATTGTGATCTTTATTAGAGGTAATTTGTGAAAGTTGTACTATAGATCTGCCAATAAATTTGAGATGATGGGCCAAAATCCAAGAGAAAAAGGGCACCTAAATCTAGAGATATAATTATTTATAGTTAGATCCTATAATCAAACATGAAAGTTCATACTGAATAATGCCATGGGGTGGGAAATATTTGTGACTATGCAAATCTATTGGACTGGTTAATGTTTTATTTTCAATTTGAATGTTCTAAAATAGAACGTTTTCGTAAAGGTCTGCAGTTCATGGAAGAGATGTAGGAAAAGGAAATAGAATGAAAAGCATAGGCATGTTACTTTTAATGCTGATTTACAAACAATCTTCCGCTGTTTATCAATATTAAAATAACCGTGTAAAACTTTCAAAACATTATCTTACAATGATGTTCGTCACAAGCTGTTGCTTGTAAGATAATGAGAGCTCTCCATTGGCTGGCAGTGCCAACCTGAAGAATGAAAGCTGGGTAGAATGAAGAATGAAAGCTTCCGATTCCATACATGTCTCAGGTGACGCCAATGTATTTACCAGGCGGGGTTACCATGGAAACACTGAAGCAGAAAGGTTTCCAAGGCCTGCAGTTCATTGCACATAAATTGAGCTGATACTTCAGGACAACAGTTCAGGAGAATTACAGTAGCTTTGTTCAATCATTTAGTAACTGGCCTGGTATTCTACATTGATTAATAGTCTGACTAGTTCTAAGAGCTTACATAAATAAAGGAAATCAATTAAACCCACAAAACTGTGCAATAGCAGGGTGATTAGCAATGCATACATATACCATGTGTTTTAATTAAGTAAACTTGGCCTGCCTTGACTCGAAGTACCCAAAATACAAATATAGGTGTTGTAATTTTTAGTTAGAATCCTAGAGTCTTTTGGAACATTTTGGATCCATGCAAATCAATGAACAAATCAATCTGACCTGGCCAGAAACTTTTTTCTGATAGTATTGGTGTTAAGGTGCCTATATTATTCTACAAATTTATAAAGACCTCTTGAGTCTCAGGCTCCTTTTACAGGGAACATAGAGAAATGCAAAGTGTGCCACAACACAAGGGCCCCAGACCCTCCTCCGTCAACAGGGGCCCCCCACAGGTAACCCTAAAGCAGTTTGTCAGTGAGACATTTCTGCACAGGGGCCCATCATTGGCTACGTCTGCAACTGGCCGTGTCGTACATACTTTACCTGCCACTCTGCCCAGTGTGCTGAATTCATCTGTCCAGGACATAATTTAACCTAACCTTAACCTTAACTAACCTTCACTCCTGTCATTCAGTTTTGAAATGCTAGAACCTTAACACAAAGCTGTACTATGCCCTAAGATCTAAGTGCCACATTTGCTTTAATTATCAGCGGCCATACACAATATCTCCATACAGGTCCAGCATATATAGTATTTTCCTTTACCCATCCAATGCTAAGAACCAAAGAAAATGCCAGTACTACTGGGTATGGAGGAACCAATGAGTCAATGTAACATGATGATGTAATGCATGAAGCCCATGTGTAAGTTACAATTCCAGCAAATACCACATGACTCTACATTGCTCCAAAGTGCTAATTGTAAGGCCCCAGACATCAGATAGATCTAAGATTACTATCACCGGAAATTATCTTTTATGGTCACTTCCAGTTACAGATGCACACCGATGTACACACAGCATTGTTGAGTTATTTGTAGAGGTGGGGAATGAGTGAGCATCACTAAACTGTGCTCTCCTCCATAGGAAAGCATAGCGGTCTTCCCACATTGGTCGTTCATCATCAATAAATCAGGAAACTGCTATACACATTATAGATTTAAGGTCAAGATGAGCACGACTGTTCATCTCGGGCAACAATCGTCTGATTTGTGTATATAAAAGAGTAGACAACCCTTTTATGCAAAGTAAAAATTCTGTTGTTTGTTTTTTTTAAGTGCAACACCTTTTTTTTTCTTTAAAAAAAGGGGTGCATCACCGCTCCCTAATTAATGAATGGGAGTGCAAAGTATCCCGGGGTACCTACGTCACGCATCCCGGGAGGCTCTTGGGTGTTCCTTCTGTGCATGCCCAATCTCACGCATGCACAGTGACGACTCCAAGACAGATGCCAGAACCCAATGCAAGACACTCCCGGATGGATCAGACTGTCCTGCGGGATTAAAGGTGTTTTTTTGTTTTTTTTTAAAGCACTTCTTAGTTTAGTTCCTCTTTAACAAAGATGAAGGAAAAAGAGGGCAAGTATTTGCTGCTGGGGAAGAATACATTAAAATAATTACAGGTTCATTTGAAATACCCACTAAAGTTCTGCCATTTAAAGTCCTTCAAACTGAAAGGGCTGTTATGAATGATTCAGTGTTCTCTGTAAATTGCAATGTAATTAATTAAAATAAAATACACAGTGTTTTATCAATCATGTTGCAATCTCAGCATGTGGTGGGCAACCACACTAGAAAATTGCCATTACATGTCACCCAGAGGATTCCATATCCTTCTTGAATTTACTCTCTGCTGCTGCAGATGTGGATGTGTGCGGTCTGCATCACTGGAGGGAATGGTAAGGTCACATAATATGGACTAATTAGGGAATGTATATGTGCAATGTATAGGGAATTATGTGGTGGTTTAATTGTTACTGAGCACTCTGATTCCCACTATATGACAAATCTCCAAGATTCAGGAGTTAGAAGGGGAGGCCGTTATTAGGGCAAAGAGATAGAAGATAGAGCACAGGGAGCCACATTTATGTTAGCTTGGATGAATGAAATCTATTAAATTCAAAAGCAGAATTTATGTTGGGGTTTAGTTTGACCTGTATACTGCAAGATATACAGTATATATAAATGATATTAAAAAATTAATTTCGAAAACAGCGGCCCTTAACACACATTCTTCCCTGTTCTTGCCATTGGAGGGTAACGGTTGATCTCAGCCTACACCAAGCTTTTTGTCCCCTCTAATGTCTAATTGGGCGTCAAGGGGTCTTACCTCAGTGGGAAAGATGCTAGATCGACAAAAACCATAAGGCATACTCTTTTCCAGAATTGAAAAAGAGATTCCTGTTTATGGCTCTTTCAGTATCTTTCTGCTTATTCATGCCAGGGTGTATGTCTAGAGTGGCCAGAAAACTGACGCCCAGAGATTGGCATAACCCCTTAGACATAATGCTGTTGACCTCCCCAACTTCATCTAAAGCAATCTCTAAGTTCTATAACTTTCTGAGAAAAGAGCTGGATTATGAGAAAACTAATATGGGAATGGCAAAATGGCAACATTTATTTTCTAACTTAGGTATAGTGAAGCTACTTAAAATGTATATGATATCTTGGAAAGCGGTACCAGCGGTGCAATATAGAGAAATAATTCATTTTCATAAAAACTATGTTTTCTTAAAAGAGCATATTTCATGGGGCTCACAGACTCTAACAACAGCTTTAAATGTGCTACTAGTGCAGCATCTCTATACCACAATTTCTGGGAATGCCCAAAGATCAAGCGTTTTTGGTGTCAGGTAGTTAACTATATTTATCATAACTTATTGAATTACATACCCATGATGCCTGAATGGGCGATTTTTGATACATTTGATAGTGCAGGGGTGCCTTTTAAAAGGGGAGCTAGGAGACTAGCACTACTTTTATTAGTGGTGGCTAGGAAAACAATTTTGCATTGCTGGCTTGATTTTAACCCTCTCACTATGAAGCTTTTTCTGACTAAATTACAAAAAAAAGAATTTTTTAATAAATTAAAGAGTTATTAAAAATGGAGTGGACAGAGGTGGCCATGCACAATGAAACCAAGACACAAATATTCTTTGAAACATGGGGAAGCTTTATTTCGACACTCAAACCACCAACTGAAATAAAATTGTATAAATGTTTTCGTCATACTGCTTGGTACTTGGGCAGAGTCATGGATAATGACTCCACAACTGCTGTCGAATGAGTCTCCATCCTTAATCCTAGCATTATAAATGAAAAGTATGGATATAGGGAATGACTTGATTACTGTTGTTATACCCATCTTTAATGGCATAGATTGAAACTGTAACCAAATAATGTAATACTTGTACCTGCGAAGGTGACATGATCTTTTACCAAATATTGTTACTTACAAATGTGTTATGTTTAAAACTTGAATTTATGTATACTGTTTTCACTGTTTGACCTTAATAAAAATGATTACAAAAAAAAAAAAAAATTGTATAGAAAGGATAGTCAATCAGTAATCATAGCAATTTCTTGCTTTTTCATCTGCATGGTTCTTTAGCTGTAAGCTGACAGTGACAATATCCCTGGAGTCACCTGATCTTGCGCTTGCACAGTGCAAGATCAGGTGACCCAGGAAGAAGAACCCAGAAGAAGAGAGAAGAATATATCTGCGCCTGGCACTCCCTCTACGCCGCGCCGAAGACAAAAAATGGGATGACGCGGGAAATGATGGAAGAAACCTCCCGACAGATAGACTGATCTGCGGGATTGATGGTGAGTGTGATTTTTTTTGTTTTGGGTTTACTTCCACTTTAACTGAATATGAATATTGTAGCACAACTGGCTGCATCCTTGCGCTGCTTCTTCGTCACAAAGTTTGAGCTCTACTGTAGGATTACAAGTTTAATGCCAAGTCACATTCAGACACTTATATTGCTTGTTTTCTATCATATATTCCTGAAAAACATTTACTAAACTTTAAACTTTTCTAAACTTTTAAATGCCTGGTGGAATTTGATTGGGTAGACTTTAATACAATGGGCCACTGGGTAGGCATATACTAGACATTGGCTTTCAGGCATTTTTTAGTATCTGTGGCTTAAACTGCCTTTTTAATATATTAGTAAACATTTACCAATTGTGCTGACAATGCATCAAAAATATTAATGCTGTGTTGTACTCAACCAAGTTAGAATTTGTATGTAGATGGGGGTTCATTTACTTTACCACAGCTTATACACATATATAGCTCTAAGGCTATGTTCACACTGAACATTAGGTTGCAGTGCAGTTACGGCTTCCTCATGCCAGAGAACCGCTGCCTCTGGGGAGAGATAACACCAAGAATGGATTGAGGCAGCAGTGAGCAGTATCAATAGTGCTCACTACCGCCAGCTGTGAAATGTGCAGACATTCAAGTTCTTTAAGAACCAGCACTATGGTGCCAATGATCAAGTTGCTGGATAGGTGCCAACCCCTGGGAACCATACGGGATAGCCTGATCCAAAAGCGGGTCTAAATGTGCCCCAAATTTGCTTTTATTTTCTAATAGTGCTTTGCTTGTAGCATATAAAAAAATAATAAACCAAAAAAATAACTTATCTGTAACTAACATTAAAAAAACAAACTGACCTCAGTGGGCCCAGTATAAAAGTATGGGTAAATGTAGGTTTACAAATGTCTGCACAGATCTTACTGTTATAGAAATTCATCAGATCATTGCTTAATTTTGTTTGTGTCTGTTTCTAACAAAAGCTAATAACAAAATAACAAAAAAATAATTTTGTCATCTTGTCAATCATATTTGTTTTGTCTCGATTTGCACAGTTTCATTTACAGTACAATTTGTACTATCCTACTTATGGGCAGGAAACACTTGCTTTGTTGTGCTGCATACTCTACACAACTTTCTGGGAAGATCAGTGAAAAGGCAAAAAGTCAGCCAGGCTCCCCAGAGCAGCATAAAATCCCTCTAGATCCATACAAATATTATTTGTCAGACACACAAATAGACTCATTCAGTCGTTTGTTCTTTGCTCAGCTGTGACACAGTTTGTTTCTATAGCAACTTACATACTGCGCAAGTGCTCAAGGATGTCATTCTCTGCTCTCCTTCTGTGAATACCAAGCATGACCAGGGGAGCCCAACACTTCCTGCATCCAACATTGTCTGGGCATATTTCTTTTATTACACATCATCAAATAACCCTATGCTATAAGTAATTTGATACAAATGTTAAATATTGATGTCCAACAAACCAGCAAATCCAGTGAATTCATCTTGTGCAAATCTTTTTATAACCTGTGTGGTCAAATCTGTGTTAGGCCTAGTACATGTCTGCAGATTTGCTGGCAGTTTTGCACTTGACCATCCAATGTCATCTGTAAATCCCAAAACACTGCACACAAGTGTGAAATATTCTGCCTCTTCAACCTTTTTTTTAGTTTTTTTTTTGGATTGTAATTCTGTTCAGATTTCACCTGATCCTTTGTATACATGATATGATTTGTACTTTCATTTGATGTTTAGACCAGGTTCTGACCTGTTTCAGAGTCGAGTTACCTGGTGGCTGGCATTGTGCCAATCACTTGGTCACTTACATCATAGTGCTGCGTCCTACAAAACAGTTTTTGCACCATTGGCAGACGTGAGCCAGCACTACTGGTACCGCTCACTGCCACCCCTATTCATTCTCTATGGAGCTGCTCTATGGAGAAAATGTTGGTGGTCTGCAGCTCTGGCCAGGGCGCCCCAAAGTGGGGTCAGGGAAAGGACCCTGCTGGGAGGATACACCGACCAGAGCCGCGGACCATTGCAGGCTCAGATCTGCGATGGGAAATATGTCGGGTTCTGACATCATGGCGTCACTCTTAGGGAATTTTTTTCCTCTTTGAGTGACACCCCGCTCCCCATGCATTCGCGGTCTGGAGCTGGTAAATTAAGTAGTCCGAAAAGGTTGGCGAACTGCACCAAGATATTGGTTCCTGGGAAGTGGTAACTGCACTGCAGCCACATGGCCAGTGTGATCTAACCACGTCTAAATGGAAACTTCAAAATTGACCACTAAAAATCGGTCTTTTTCTGATTTTTCTTCAGATTAGAACATAGAGACCATATACAGAATTAAAGAATCATCCTTTAAATACATATTTATTCACTAGTATGCTAGCCCTGGATCTTGCACCTTTTAATACATGTCAGCAATCACAGTTCCCTTTATTCTAGGATGGTAGGTTCCCTTAAGGAAAAGAACAAATTTAGGAAGAATCTACAGCATGTTAGGTACTGATAGAAGATACCGTTTGTGTTATTGAGTCATTGCTCCATTGCCTCAACACATATATTTTTTGTAGCTACACACATTTCTGTGAAATGATGGCTCTGTTTTTCATCAACATTGATGTGCTTGTTAATATATTCTGTTCTGCAACAAACTGCTGTTTGATTCTTTTTGAATTTCACTTGCTTGTGTCTTCGATTGCTTATTGTCTCATCCATTGTACAACAGCGCAGGCTACCTCTAGCAGGAACAGTGATTAATTATGTAGATTGCATATTAACTGACACCCTGTCTGGGCTGCTCTCCCACTTGATATTCATGGAATGGTCTATTCAGTAGTATACAAGACTTGTGATTCTGTCTTAATGTCATATGGCATCTTAGTCACGATTTTAGTTTTCCCAGGAGCTCACATTTTGTCATTTATTTGACATTATTCTAATTATATTAATTTACTTGTACTCATTAGTGTTTTTCATATGAACCTCAAAAATGGCCTATTCTGCTTTAAGCATGTGTTTGTATTTTAAAAGTCATAAATAACGTGTTTTGGGCCTTACTCTCTATCAGATATACCAATTAAAACAGTGCAATGTTTTAAACCAACATCATGTTGTGTGCGTATCATGAGACCCAGCAATGTCTTTTGATTAAGTCCTTACTTCTTTTTGGTATATCACATTGGTAGGCATAGTATATTCATGAAGCACTGGTACCAACATATAGGTGCCTCAGGGCCTGATTATAAAGGCATCACCTACACTTGTAGTTGATGTGTTCTATAGTATACGCCTGAGCCACTAGGTGAACAATTATAATTATGTTTTTTATAAATCTTCTGCTTATTTCATTGGGTATTATTGTAGTCTATGCTAGCTTTCAGGATGTACAGAGATAGCTGTTTCCTATAGAAGGCACCATTCTTGAGAAGGCAGGAAACATTTTATGAAGGATGGAACAGCTTATATATTGCAAGCTGGGCAGCAGAAGCTACCACAGGACTAAAACCTCTGTATTAACAGCTTCAAACCGCTGTAGAAGTGTCATTAGGGTTCTGTTATGGCCCCAATGTCTCCTTAAAGATATAAGCTCATTTACATTGGCAGCATGGTTGGCTCAGTGGTTTGCACACTGGCCTTTACAGCACTAGGTCCCAGGTTTGAGCCTTCACACTATCTGCATAGAGTTTGCAGGTTCTTCCTGTGTTTGTGTGGGTTTTCTCCTAAATTCTAAAAACATGCAATTAGGTTAATTGGCTACCTCCAAAATTGACCTTAGATTGTATAAAAGACATATAACTGAACTAGGAACATTAGATTGTGAGCCCCTTTGAGTGACAGTTAGTGATATGACTTTGGAATTTGTAAAGTGCTGTGTAATATGTTGAGACTATAGAAATACTGTATAATAATAAATCAATACAAAAGCACCTACATTTTTATCAGCCCCCAGCCAAGCATAGATCAGATGAACACGCATGAAAACCATTATTGCATTACACATGTTAGTTAGTGCCATGCCAGACATGCTGCCACGTTGGATTGTGAGCAATCATTCTAGAAACATTATCATGGGAAATTCTAAACTGATGACATTTAAAGATTTTAAAAGTGCTGCCTATTGATAATTTTAGAATTAGGGTTGAAAACTTTTCTATCTGTTTACTATTTAAAAAACAGTAGTACAAATATCATGTGACATACAAAGTACACTTAACATTTTATGTTGTACATTGTCCCTGCTTTTAGAAAAAAAAAAAAAACGATATATACCAAATATATAAAAATACATGTATATAGTTTTTGGGATTTAAAATTCTTGTAGTAAAACACCTGTCTGTACTCTTTTACTATATTAACTATATTTTGGCCAAATCTCCTTCATGAAATAGGTACTGTTTCTGCTTTATCATATACACTCTCCTAAATTCTGCATTGCATGAACTTTCCATCATCACCTTCCTCTATCCTCCCTTTTACACAATCCCAGATATATCTATTATATTTTGCAAAGTAAATACCTTTTTTTCTTTAATAGTTTGTAGTTCAACAGTCCTTGTTTCCCCCTATTTTAGAATAGTTTGGAGATGTAATTGGTCATTGTAAGAGAAAACAATCAAATCCACAGCTAAATCTGTAGTGCCAGTGTTGCTGCACTGTTCTATAATGCCAGCCTATATAGATCTTTTCCATGTTACCCATAAAGGTGCATGGAAGTACCCTCTGTCGGCTGTATATTGTTTTTAAGGAAAAAAAACTCATGGCAATGTCGATGTCCAGCAACCAGTGCCAAAAATGGCTCTGTGACACACATACATACACACTTAGACTTCAGTGGGATACACAGGCAAGTTCAGGTTCATGAAATTTTTAATGGGATTTTAAGAGCAACCTTGAGAATATATACCCATGCCTAATTATCTAAACTTACAATACCCTCATTCCAGAGTCATTTAATTATTTACTGAACACATTTTCAGCAAATTTAGTGAAGGTTTATAATAAATCAGATTTTATGAATAAAATAAATAACATTTTGTTGATTACAGACCACAGCCTCTTGTTACATGTTACTGTGTTATACAGCATCTCTCTCATTCTTGTTTGTGGGTAAACCAGGTTTAAGGAAGTGGGTTAAATTAGAGGGACAAGGGAACCTGAAAATACACTTTTGTAGGCAAATATTAGGAGCCAGAAAATAAGTATATTGGCAACTATATAATTTAAGCTAGTGAGGCAGCCAAATGTAAAAGATGAATGCCAGGATAAAAATTGGAGTAGCTCAAGAGATATTTGGGATCCCCGCAGTGGGATTAAATACTGAATGCTATTTAAAACGGAAGAGATTGTTCTTCCCTTTGAGCATAAACTCTTTCCTTTTTAGGTTTAGATTCCATTAAAACAGAGGTAAATTGCACATTCCTCTAATTACACACTACTAATTTAATGGATGCTTCAGTTTATTTCCATCTTAACTATCTCTCTTTCAGATAATAGATGTTAAGTAATTGAAATAGGAATTGTGCCTTTATGTATACTTGTTTGAATGGTTATTTTATTTTTGTTAAAGTAAAAGTGTCTGGATTATGATGTAATCTCAAAGGTTGTTCTTGTGAAAAATGCACACATCCTAGCATGACATGTTTGTTAAACACCCAAGTAATTATAGGACATGCCTAAGCACAAGGTGTGTACCTGTCAGTATCTGTCTGTATTTAATCATTTTTTAAGTAATCATGGATGCTAATCTCTCTTAGTTCTTCCTCCTTTTAAATACATATAAATGATATAGTGTCAGAAAAATACAATTAAGTCAAAACACTGAACTGTGGTGTAGGAGGAGGATACAGAAAGACTTTCACATTTTACCTAAACTTTTTCCTTCACCTAAATTGTATCAGCACTAATAGATGAAACAAGTCACATAAAACTGAACACACGGGCCAGTAAGATGTAAATATACAGATAATTAAATTCTTTCTTTATAAATAATAATTAAATATATTTAAATTACACGCAGTGTAAGTACTTAACATTGACCTGAATTAGCCTCTTGCCAGCCATGTACAGCAATGCTTAGATTGGGGAAGGAACAAGTAGTGTAAAGATCAAGCCAAATGTGCTATGTTTATGTGTTAATTTTGAGTGACAAATATACCTTCCTAATTTTCAGATGTTTCAACTCCAATTGGCTGGAGGAGGGGTAAGACCTGTAAGTGTAACCTAACTGTAGACACCTTGCCCTTCTATACCAGGTTTTATTTTGTGGTAGAGCTGTGTAAATCTCAGACAGAGATGAAAAGAAACACAAATCTATTAGCAGGTTCAAATATATAATCTGTATATTAGGCTGTCTGCTGGAGTTCAGTTTTTAAACACCTTGATGTTTGAAAACATCAAGTATCGATTGAGCATTACACTAAAGGGTGGAGTTATCACATTTTGAAGGTGAAAAAAGATCAAGAGCTAGAAAACCTTGCCCAATAATTTTGATCATTATCAGATCATAATACCAAATATCTATGTAACATGCATGTCTATCCACTTACTATCCAAGTAGGGACTGGGTTTGCAAATAAGAAAGCAACAATAGAATAAACATAAACCTATAAAATCCAGATTTAATTTTATTCACTCACTCACTCACTCACTCCTATAATATCAAAATTCATTGCGTTTTAGTGATCCCACTTTGTCAGGGTTTGGTACTGGCGAACAAAGTGAGAAGGGAACTGATATAACCAAAGGTATTCTGGGGGGTAATTAGTATGGTCACTCCAGATGCTAGTTATGCCACCAGATCCCAGCTCTGCTTTTGGCATTTTCCTCCTTGCTTACCTAATCCATACACAAACAAAGGGCCAACCTTCGGCCACCACTTCTGAGAGAAAAGGAAAATTATTTCCTCCACAATGCATGGGATGACCTGACAGAAAATTCACATTGCTTTAAAGTGAAACTAAAGTCCTAAGGCCTAAGGCAGGTGATGTCCATTCTGCAATAACCCTTCTTACCTGCCTAATCACTGCCTAGACATCAGATTTTACTGACCTGCTGCAAATGCACAGTTCAGAGGTGACAGGGAAACCCGGTAATCCCATATTGGAGTTGCATCATCCCAGTATGACCCATCAAGATGCAGGAAGATTGTAAGGGGAAAGAAGAGAAAAAGGTAGATGGTGGAACCCTGAGATGGAGCAGGGAGCGGTGAGTAGCGTGGGTTGAGTTCACTTTAAGAGAGCTGGCACCCAATATTTTTCTGCTACTGAAATACTTAGTAATCTCTATGTCCCGTTTAAAATAGATTCCAGTTTTTCATTTTCATTCAGTTGCATATTTTCTTGTTTTCACCTAAAATGTATTTATAAAAAGATGTAAGTGGTCCCTTGAAAACTTTTTCCATGCATCAATCATCAGAATACCTCCTAATGCAGTTCTGAAATGATGTCAGCTGTTAGCTGAGAAAGTAAACTGCAGAAGAGTAATCAAGAAAGTAATTCTGGCAATTCTGCCATTGAGAGCACATTTCTAATCTGACTGTACATCACTCAAACTGGGTAAAGGGTATCAACTGGGTATAAACTTCCCCAGGCCTCATGTCTAGTTTCAGACAAAAGTCTTTACAAGAAAACTGCTCAGGTAGCAGACAATTTAAAGGCAATCATCAGGAATGCTAAAATGTTAAGACAACCTTGTCTTTCATGAGATCAACATCAGTGATCTAGCCTTGGAAGTCTTACAGTCATAAGGTGGCAATAATATTTAGGTTTTGTAGTAAAACAGGGCAAGTGTGGAGGTATATGGTGGCACTAGTAACTCTGGAACATAGTTTTATTAGATAGCTGACAGTAATGTTTGAGTAATCCTATTAGATACAAGGCCATCTATTTTCCTATGTCCTAAAAAAGTAAACTAAATTTAATGAAATAACATACAAGTATGTATAAAGAGCAGACAACCAGATCAGCGATCACATATGTGTAGCTGGGTCTAATACCTTAGTTTGACAGATCTACCTTGGCAAAGTTATAGCACTTTCTAATACTGCCAATGATTGCCTATTCCATTAACCTGTTGGGCTAATAGGAATAAAAAAGAAAGTGGCAAATGTCACTACCTGGAGTTGTTCAAGATTTGCCTGTCAAAAAGCTAGGGACTCAGACTTATTCTACTCTTCCAGAATCTTCTGCATTGAATCTTTCCAGATTCAATGTTTTCCCTTCTTCATGTATCACCCTATTGATTTGTATTGTAGGCAATAGAGCATAGACATTGAAACCTAAGAAAATCATAGGAGTTTCCTTGAAGCTTTTAGGCAGCACTCTTTAATCAGTTGTTCATATTGGCATTCCTGCTTGCAGGCAGCAAGGGGCTGTAATGTAAATTGTTTTTTTTACTTTCTCTCTGAAAAAGAAAAGATACACTTCAAAACATTGCCTCTTCAACACAGAAAGTCATAGAAAACAACAGAAGCAAAGTAATATTTTGGCTTTTAATGGCTGGGAGACCACATCCCTATTCACAAAGCCATGATTTGACATGCATAAACATAGCTATAGTATTATGATTTCTAAAAACTCAAGAAATACTATTAGGTGTAAAGTAATCTATCATTATTCTAAAATATTGGCAGATTTGTTCAGTGCACGGGCTAATCGTTTAATTAAAATATGAATGAATTATTTAATAAATAGTACAATGTCACCATTAAATATTTATTCTAGAAGACAGTAGCTAGGTAACAAAACAGGCAAAGCAGTGGTAAAAGTGCTGCTGGTGTTAGTGGTGGCTACTAATGTTGGAGTCTAGAGTTGTATGGTGACTCAGTGACTAGCACTCACCTTGCAGCACCAGAACCCAAAGTTTGCATGTGGACCAGAGCACTCCATTTCAAAAGCAAGCAGGTAGGTATATTGAATTCTTTCCAAATAAACCTTAGGCTGTTTGAACAACTATGGCAAGGGTATTAGATTTTGAGCCCCGCCAAGAGACAGTTGACATAATTATTAACTTTATAAAGCGCTGAGTATTAAGTTGGGGATATTTAAGTATGAGAGAATAATACTCAGGCATATTGTTACATAAATCTTTACCACATAGACTGATATGTTTTTCTTTACTAAATAAACTTTTTTTTCTAAATGTTCCCTATGAATCTGTACTATGTTCAATAGTTATAAGTAGGTATTGTAATAAATATAGTAAAATGAAAATATTGTTACAAAGACAATGGTATAAGCAGAAGAAAATAAACATAGCTATATGCTATAGGACAGTTTTCTAAGTTATTCCGTCCCTATTATAACCTTTGTGTCCGTGCAAATGGCCTTGTTATGCTTAGAATGTGGAAAATGGAAAGAATTTTGTTTGTCTGGCTTGGGGCTAGGCAGTACTGGTCAACCTGTAGCAGCAGATTTCCCAAGCTAATGTATTGATGGGATGGTTGGCAGTATTCAGTCTGCTGCAGACTGCCACCTAGTGTTCCAATTAAAGAAGCAGTTTCATACTTGCATACGGTAGGTAAAATAAAATACCAAATAATGCAATTTAAACTGAACCTTCAGAATAAATCAGCTAAAACAAAGGCATTCAAAATTATATGTTTTGTTTTCTCTAGAAAGCAGATACAGCTTAATTAGAAAAGCCTGTCATCTGTCAGAATGGCGCAAAAGAGGAGACTTGATTTATCACTTTGCAGGTATTTCTTTTAACTCATCTAGAATGTATTTAGGTGATTTAAAATGGAAAATGCAGTTAGAAAAAAACCCCATTGACTATCAACAGTAAGCTTAAAAATATCAGTTTATCTGAAATGAATGGTTCTGTGTGTAAATGGCAGCTGTGAAAGCGAAGGCAACAAGACTTAAAACTAACGTTTAAGTCCAAATGCAGTGTATGTGATCTCTAGCAAGCAATGCGGAGCCCACAGATTAAAGCCTATTTGCCACAGTGAATTGGACCTTTACTATTTTTAGTAGAGCAATACAATGCATTATAGTTTGTTGTCCTGCGGAACAGTGCAGTTAACTGGAAGAGGTGGGACATAAGAATGTATGGCACCGTACCAACACGTGAGATATACTGCTAATGCAAACAACCGCATGTGAACATGTGAGCATACTAAAATGTTATTCAGATGAGCAAACCACATTGAACAGAACAAGATTAAAAATAGATCTATGAGCCAGATTGTCATGAATAGCAAAATACTGTACATACCACATTGTCAGACATGGTGTAATCTATAATTTTCAGCACTAGTCTTGTAATGTAACCAGTTTTGTCCTGGTGGGTATAAACAGGGCCAAACTTATGCTAAACACAGGGTTGGACTGGCCCACTGGAGGAATTGAAAGTATTACCCTGTCAAATACCCTTAATATTAGATTTTAGTGCCTTACAGAAAGCCAATGTGCCAGGAAACTTGTGAACCCCCTGTCTTACTTCCTCTGGTGGGTCCCAGGTCCTGTTTTGACAGACTAAAACACACCTAAAAAATTGATACCATTTTGTACGATGTACAGTCATAAAAATTTTAAAGCAAAAATTGAAAAGTAGATTGTGCTGTTGGAGGCAGTGTGTGGTGTGATGTATGTACTGGAATCATTTTCAACTTTACAAATCATCAAGCAAAAAAGAGAGATGATTTTGTGTATGCAGAACTATTTTTAAATTGTACAGACCACCAAATATTTTACAAAAAGGCCCATGGACACATCTCACTATCTCCTGTACCCAATCACACCTTCAGTTGTTTAGCAGCACAAATTTCTAGAGGTGCCGGTATCACACCTTCAGTTGTTTAGCAGCACAAATTTCTAGAGGTGCCGGTATCACAATTTATATATTTTGATACTTGGTTCTGCCCATTTACAGGGCTAACCTAGGAAGCAGTCTCATGGTAACATTTAATTTTGTTATATGTTGATGATAACTGGCAGAATTGGTTTTACTATAGTAGAAGGATAATTAGTCTAGCTTCTCCAAAACTGATCCATTACTTTTAGATAGTCAGATACATTTTGGTGCAAAGCAATTTATTTAGTTAGTTAGAAATTCAGCTGCTGGTGCTAGTCCCAGAGCACTTTCATCCCTCTATAAACCACGCAATGAAACACTCACAATGGCAGTACTTTAGGGTAAAAAGTTTGCAAACCACCTGGTGGATATGGTATGTGTGATAATGTGTATATATATATATATCACACCTTCAGTTGTTTAGCAGCACAAATTTCTAGAGGTGCCGGTATCACAATTTATATATTTTGATACTTGGTTCTGCCCATTTACAGGGCTAACCTAGGAAGCAGTCTCATGGTAACATTTAATTTTGTTATATGTTGATGATAACTGGCAGAATTGGTTTTACTATAGTAGAAGGATAATTAGTCTAGCTTCTCCAAAACTGATCCATTACTTTTAGATAGTCAGATACATTTTGGTGCAAAGCAATTTATTTAGTTAGTTAGAAATTCAGCTGCTGGTGCTAGTCCCAGAGCACTTTCATCCCTCTATAAACCACGCAATGAAACACTCACAATGGCAGTACTTTAGGGTAAAAAGTTTGCAAACCACCTGGTGGATATGGTATGTGTGATAATGTGTATATATATATATATCACTTTGTACAGCAATATTTCAATAACAAAAACATTGGGATTTTACCTTGTAGTTCTAGTGTATATGGTGCTTTATATTTGTATAGTGACAAAGATATAATTGTGTTATTGAAAGGTGTAATTCTAAAATAGGATATATTATTTTACTACGTTGCCTGTCTGACTAGTGGAAAAGACCCTCAAAACAAATGAGTTAAACAGCCTCCATGACAAAAAACTGCTGGCTTTAAAACAGAGTGAATGCATTCTACAATACACACAAACATAACATTCTGGACTGAAAACACTCAATTGTGTATTTTCAGTCCTGTTTTTAGAAACAATTGTGCATTTATGAGTACAACCAGTGCATAGATGACGCAAACCTTAAAAAGCAGGTGATAAAACCATACCTGACAACTCATATGTCAAAGAACTTGCACTGAAACCATTGTTCAGTGTCCTAAAAACTCTGGTCTAAGAGATGGTTTTACCACCACTCTTAGCTTGGTCTCTCATAACCCTATAGCCAAAAAAATGTACTTATTGGGCAGCATGTGGGCTCAGGGGTTAGCATTCTGGCCTTTGTCAGCGCTAGGTCCTAGGTTTGAATACCAGCCAGGACACTATCTGTATGGAGTTTGCAGGTTCTCATTGTGTCTGTGTGGGTTTCCTCCGGGTACTCTGGTTTCCTCCCAAAACCATGCAGTTAGGTTAATTGGCTTCCCCCTAAAAAATTGACCTAGATGACATATGACTATAGTAGGGACATTAGATTGTGAGCTCCTTTGAGGGTCAGTTAGTGACATGACTATGTACAGTGCTGTGTAATATGATGGTGCTATATAAATACTGTGTAATAATAATACCTTGGAGGATCAAGGTTACCTTTATAGTTTCATATGGGTGATATTTTTACTGATCTGGTGCTTCACAGTTTCTGAAAAAGCACAATAAACTGCATAAAAGCAGTGTTCTCTGAGCAGCAATATGACACTACTTTTCCAGGTTTTTGAAAAATATCAAAAAAGTTAACTACCTGGGGAAAAATGTCATTTCCTTAATGTCCTTGAAAAAACCCCAGCGTTTAAGTATTCAATGTAGTTGAATACGTAAGGGGCTCCAGATTACCGCATGGCGTCCTTTGGGCAGGACTCCTTACCTGGTCTCTGCAATTTACCACACATACAAACTAACCACACACTTGAAGTATCTGGATTAACTAAATAAATTTTAGGGTAATTTTTTATGATAGCCTATGCTGGGTTTACATATCTGAAGAAAAACTTTTTTTTCATATGTTACCTCATAGCCCACAAAGAAATCAACCCTACAGACAAAAGGTTAATTCACACATGGCTCCATACCCTGGGGTTCTTGTTTACCTAATGGTGGTGATTTTTACTGTTATGTTATTGTTACCCAGCTTCAGCAAAACATCAGCTCAATAAAGTATTATCGTAATTTGTATCCTCTAACTAATCAAAAAATCAATTTTCCTGCAAAGTTGCCAACTAAATTCCTAATGTTTCTTGCACAGAAGGCCAAATAATTCTGGACATTCACATTTTGATTGAGTAGCAGAATTGTGAGCGTGGTCACATCCTGGTAATAAATTCTACATATCTGGGGGGAACAAGACAACAAGGGGCCCCCACATTTTGCAGGGTAATAGGATAAGGGGGCCCCAACAAGATGAGATTACACAGATAAAAAGCCCATGTTCTGGTGTATTCATAACAAGGGGCAAGAAGGATACAGTGTTGTTATCTGAAAAATATTACAGACAAAGCCAGTCACCAAATAGGAAGGTTCCTGGCAGGCTGGTTCTGGAATTGTAACAAATGAATTAACAACCTTCATGTATTTGATATCTCTGTGTAAAATATGTATGGAAGAATCAGATTTTGAAAACATTTTCGCTGTCATTTAAGGTATAAATAGATCTTTGCTTTAAAATAAAAACATTATATTATTTATTTAACATATTTTTGCATGAAATAACTAAACATTAGTAAATTATCTTGCTTATCCTATTTTGAAGATAAGCAAGATATTAAATGTAAAAACTGTAAAATTTAGATCGGTAACCATAGGTGTTTAGTATGTTGTTAATGAAGTTGTTCCAAACCATGCTATACCATGGAGATATAGCCTATAAACATTGCATTCGATTCTATGAGGTCTGTTTATAAAACAATCAATGTGACATTCACTGGAACTTTTATTCCCTGGTGGAGAATCAATTACTGGCATCAAAACACATAGGAATTTTTTAGTAAATGCCTTATAAATAGACCTCTGTATAGAGTCCCAGTCACGGCACTAGCTGTCCCTCAAAGGAGCTCACAATATAATGCTCCTACCATAGTCATAATCTAAGGGCAATTTTTTTGGGGAAGCCAGTTAACCTAACAGCATGATTTTGGAATGTGGGAGGAAACCCATGCAAACACAAGGAGAACCTACAAACTCCATGCAGATAGTGTCCTGAAAGGCCAGAGTGCTAACCCCTGAGCTACCGTGTATAATCCTGCCTAATATACTTCCACCTTTCTTAAAACCATCAAAACAATGAAACTAATGCGACTGATAGAACAGGGATGTGTTGGTGAATAGAATGCGTTTTAAAGGGGAAATTAATGCAAAAAAAAATGTACGGAAAATGCTGAACCGCACAGAAGAGGAAAAAAGTGCCTATAACATGTTTTACAGACGTTATTTAGTTTTGTTGATGTTTTGCTAATAATTCTGACTGTGTTCCTTTAGATTTTTTTTTTATAATTTTGGATCTCATATGTATCTAAAAAAGAAGCCCTGCTGTAATATGTCTCTGCATGTTCTCATTTTATCATGTCAGGGTTGTAATTGGGTTCCTAGCTGTTTCGATATTTGCATAGTGGGGTATTAGTGTAAGTGCCTTTATTATAATATTGCATTGAGTGTGAGGGACAGCTGGACTTGCACATCACAGAGCCGGATATAGTCAGCACAGTAACCATGACAACCACATGTTGTTGCAGCTCGGCCCCAGCCTCCTGGAGGAAGAGAATACATGTAGGTCGCCATGGATACGAATTGCCATGGTCTAGACGGCGGAAGTGCGGGCCGTAGCTATAGGCCGGGATATGGCGGCTTCTGTGTTATTCTGTGCAGTATGGAGTACGGCTGTCCTATTATCTGAGGTCGGGGCAGAGGGAGGAGAGTTCAGTCCGGGACAGTCTGCGGCCTCCCTGCCTCTGGGTGCAGCTGCAGCAGAGAGGAGGTAGGAAGCCGGGCTGGGGACGTGGCAGTCATTGCTTTCACATGCACCATGAGAACTGGATTCTACTTTACATAATAATGTCAGGGTGTTCTCACTGTTATAAATAACAGGCCGTGCATAGGGTGGCCCTTTATTCTGCTATATAGTGCTTGCACTTCTGTGATCGCTGCTAAAGGGTTTTGGGTGCCATTAGGAATGAATGACGCTGCAGTGCACTAATGCATTCTATTGCAGCTTGTAAACAATTCAAGTGTGATTTTTATAGGTTGTGATGTATATACATATGTTATATGGGTGGATCATGTCATAGGTCTTACATTCTAGTAGTTTTCTTAGTACCAGATAGTACAACTACTGCCAAGGCTGGGGAGAAGAACGCCAGCGATATATTCTATGAGACTTCCATAGCAGGAGCTGGACTACCCCGCACCAAGAAATATATTACATTTCAGTTATACTCCCCTATCCATGCTCTATCTATATTTATATATATATATATATACGCTCCTTTCATCTCTTTTCTGGACTACTGCAACCTCCTCCTCCCCCTTGCAGTTGCTCCCCTATTTACCGTGGCCGGCGTTGATACTTCTGCCGCTGCGGTAAATTGGGAAAGCGCCCAAAGGTAAGTCCCTCTCCTCCACAATGTATATGGAGGAGAGGGATTTCACTTCAGGGGGTGTTCCCTGGTGGTGGGTGGAGCCATTAGGGCGAGTCTGACCTAGTGTGCTCCCGGCCGCCCCATAAATAGCCTAGTGGCCATAAAACATTGCCGACCCCTGCTCTAACCCAACTCTCCTCTACAATCTATTATGAATGCTGCAGCCAGACTCATCCATCTTTCCCACTGCTCCTCTTCTGCTTCCCATTTCACCTTAGAATCAAATTCAAGCTCCTGTGTTTTGCCTTGAAATCCCTCCACAGTTCCTGTCCCATTTACCTTTCTGACCTAGAAAAAAAAAAATCCCCCCTAGCCGCTCTATCCGCACCTCCAATGACCTGCTAATGACTTCCTCACTCATAGCCTACTCACATGCGTGACTGCAAGACTTCTAGAGCTGCCCCAACTCTCTGGAATGGTCTCCCTCATCCTATTCGGCTTGCTCCTACTTTCTGCTTATTTAAAAGAGAACTCAAAACCCATTTTTTGAAACTCGCCTACCCATCTTCTTCTGTCTCTTAAAACCCTCACTACTTCCCACCACTCCATATGTACGCTCCTTATGTGTGAGACTTCCTCCACCTTCTAGATTGTAAGATCTTCTATATTCATCTGTCATTTGCAACCCCTATTTAATGTACAGCGCTGTGTAATATGTTGGCGCTATATAAATTCTGTTTTAATAATAATAATAATATTAATCCAGTGATGCAACACCTGTGGATGGCACCAACATCTTTTTCTCATAATTGTCATCTATCCTGCACATGCATAAACATCTTTTTACCCCTGCAAAAACTGTAAACTAATTGAGTGACACGTGTGCATCTCAGTGTCCTTTGTACAGAAGATTGTGAGCAGGAAAGTAGAACCATGCTTAGCATACATTCCTAGTATGTCTCTTCTGTAATAAAATCTCTGCCTGGCAACACACCCTTTTTGCTTAAAGTAGAATTTAAAGAGGAAGTAAACTCAAACCTCACCCAAAACAAAAAAAATGCACTTACCTTCAGTCCCGCAGAGCAGTTGATCGGTCCGGAGGTCTCTTCCATCGGTCCCGCGTCGTCCAGGTATTCGTCTTTGGGCCAGTGAGCCAGGTGGCGCCATCTTCTCTTCTTCTTCCGGGTTCTTCTTCCTACGTCACTTGACAATCGCGATCGTGTGACAAAGTTCGGGAAAAAACTTGCTGATCTTACTGCGCGTGCATGAGATCGACAAATATTTTTCCCTTTTGACGAAAGGTCTTCTTATGCGCATGCGCAGGATGTTTGGGCATGCGCAGAAGGAGCACCCAAGAGCCTCCCGGGATGCGTGATGTAGGTATCCTGGGACGCTCTGCGCTCCCTTTTATTCTCGATCTTCTCCAGTCCTGGAGAGCTTTAGTAAATCAGGTCCACTGCGTATCTTTTTTTTTTGTGTGTGTGTGTCACATGCACTTTTTTGTTGCACATTAGTGTTTAATTTTGCAAACCCAGGTTTTGTTAAGGTGGAGTGTCAAAATAATGGCTTGTTTGGATAGTTTACTCTTCTCTATTTCATTATATTCTGTATGATACAATAGTTCCTGTTGTACTTCCATGAATGAAATGTTTGCCCCTTCATTGTAAAATTGTCCATGTATTTTTTATTTAGGTATCTGTTATATGATGTGAATCCTCCAGAAGGGTTTAATCTACGCAGAGATGTCTATATTCGTATGGCCTCGCTTATAAAGACATTAAGAAAAAGCTCAGACTGGGTTTTGGTTTTGCCTCCCTGGGGGCGGCTTTACCACTGGCAGAGTCCTGACATCCACCAAGTACGCATTCCCTGGGCTGAATTCTTTGATCTTGACAGCCTCAACAAAAATATCCCTGTGATCGAATATGAAGATTTCCTAGCTGGTAAGTCCTAATTAAACGTGACTATTTCACAGAAATCAATGAGTATATAAAACATCTTTATTCAAGACTTTTAAATAAGTTGCATTTGACCTTCTCAGCCTGGGATTGTCACTGAAAATGACAGAAGAGATACAACAGCAACCATGCCCTGCACATTAATTATGAGTATGAAAGTGGGGGGTCTTGCGCTGAAGTTCAATATACCATACTTCACAGTTAGCACCATGATAATACCATTGTACATTTTGTTTTGCCTTAGTTCCTATTTTTCTATTTGTACCTGCCATATGCTGTCCCCCACACACTCAACTCTGTTGTCCAGCTTTGGTCCAGTTTAGAAACACCCAGCACCCCACAACCCAGGGCATCATTTGCTGGGGATTCACTATGCTGGTGACCTGCACAGTTTTCCTTTCCAGGAAAAAAATTTAAGACAATCTGCTGCTTTAAAAAATTGAATCAGATTTGAACATTTATTGGCAAATACAGTGATACCTTGGCTAATGAAGATAATAAGTTCCGGAATCACAAACGAAACTATAATACAGCTCACCACAGCTGCAGCTTGCTATTGCACATTCACAAATGCGATAGTGGAGTCAATCTTCATTAACCGAGGCCGAAACTCACTGGAAGAAAAATCTTTGTTAGCCGAAAAGTTCATTAGCAGGGTCACTCCATAGCCGAGGTATCACTGTAACAGTAATAAAAAATTGGCTTAATTAGCTTTTTGGTTATGTGGCTGTACACTCGTGAATACTTTGGGGTGTATTTATATATCAGACGTTATATTCACTGCAGGTGTATCTTTCTGATTTATATGTTTTAAATTACAGTGATTAATTCATCTGCAATAAATGTTTGGTGAATTTTACATTCAGTAAATTACAAATAAACTCCTATATATTGGAGTTCTTTTCTCAAATACTTAAATACCACAAAGCTCATTGAATAGCAATCCAAATTTTACAAGATTTCAATTGTTTTCATAGATTGTGAAGTCTGGTCTTAAGCACCCTCTTATGGTCGTTGCTTACATTGCATCTTTTGCGTTGTAGTTATTGATTAAACAAACAGAAAGGAAACCTTTCTTCCTCACAAGACAGTTTAATAAATTACAAGTATTATTCATTTTGGGGAGGATAATATAATCTGTAAAAAATGTCTCCAAATTAATTGTATTTGTATGTGGATTGCTTTGTGTTTGTCCACATTATAATGTTGCTTGGATCACACAAGTTGAATGCAAACAAAAGACTGTTTGCAATTCCCTGGACCTGTAATGACAAACTTCATAGCACAGAGAAATGTAAAAAAAAAAAAGAAAATGTATCTGCAGGTTTTAATTCACCAAGCTATAATGATCATTATATGGTATTACGACTTTCAGAATTGAGAGTCAATGAACGCTTCAAAAAACAGTCACATGGCTGAAAATTATAATTCCTGTGTCAGATATCACATGTGGTACAGTTTTGGTGGATTGAGCATAATGTGCTTCCAACTTTGTTATATGTATTACAGTATCATCATATAATTTCATGTCAATGGAAGCTGAATCCTCCACCACTATTTATCTCTTCTGCCATTTTAGCCCTGTAGGCTGGATGAAGTAGGAGGATCTTGCAGTGCTTTATCCTAACCTGAGCCTGATACCCAGGGGTGCATGGTGTTTTCAATGTTGCAGCTGAAGTGATACTTCTACCTTACCACCAAAGGAAAGTTTTATACTCACAGAACTAGGGGTTCTTCCAGATATTTTTCTTCCACATAGCTTTGTCACTGGCCATTGAAGGTTAATAATATCAATTTCTCTACTTTCCACTTCTTTATTATACCATGCTTATCAAAGCCTTTTTATTTTTAAAAGCCTAAAATGATTCTTCTGATACATATTTCAGCTCAAGGAAATCTCCTGTAAGGATTAGTACATGTAGAGTGGAGGAAAATTTACTAAAGGGTTGCTTTTATCTCTGTTTCCTCCTAGTTTACACCATCTTTTTTTCACCTCAAATTGCTTTTACATTCTTTAATTATACCTGGCCCTTATACTTATTTCAGAGCTATAGGCAAAAAATGGAGGGAGAAGGAAGCTATTAGTGAACCCTGTAATGCTCGTAAATGTCCTGCACTTGAAATGTCTATTGTCTCAGGGGTGAAGCACTACTATTACTGTAACTATTTTCACGTTACACAAACCCACAAATATGCTGGGGGAACATCAAAGTTCAATCCAGATAAACTGGCTTATAAATGCGTGTTATTCATGTTACATGTTGGCACTCTCTGTCCCTTTCTTTACATCACCTAAACTGTAGCATTTGTTTCACTTACAGAATCGGGAGGACCATTTATTGACCAGGTGTACGTTCTGCAAGGCTATGCTGAAGGATGGAAAGAAGGCACTTGGGAGGAAAAAGTGGATCGGAGACCTTGCATTGATAAACTTATGTACTCTGAGGATAAGAGTGGCTATTACAGGTACATTGCCTAATACATATGGCATTCTTCACCCACTTTAAAATATAGTAAAGGTCACAGCGTAATAAATATTAACTGCACCTGAAGGTAATATTGACTATTCAATTTGACAGCTGATGTCTCACTAAAACCTAAGACCCTATTGCATCACCCTATTAGTCACTCATACCATAATTCTTGAGTTACCGTATTTTTTGCCATATAAGACGCACTTTTTCTTCCCCAAAACTGGGGGGGAAAAGTTAGTGCGTCCTATACGACAAATGTGTTAAAAAAAATAATTAAA
>NC_092864.1:57586907-57602809 GCF_032062135.1 Pyxicephalus adspersus
TGGGTGCGTCTTATATTCCGGAGCGTCTTATACGGCGAAAAATACGGTACCATTACCAATGTAAACCATTACAAACATTGAGGTTACATCCTGGAGTCTAGTTCCCTCCAGGAATCTATTCAGACCTGGTTTGTCCTGTAAGTACAGTGTATAAAAGATGAGTTAAAATAAAAGAATATGGTTATTTGTGTTTTGTTTAACATTTATTAAGATAGAGGGAGAAAAATAAATAAGAAAAATGTGTGTGAGAATAATAAAAAAAAAGAATATCTAGTAGTTTCAGGACTCCTTTATTTTTTATACAAAAAGACAATGCAAACCCCTGGGTGACTGTTGCCAATTTTGCTGTACAGAAGAAAACAAAAATTCCTTCCTGCTGACCCTGGAATTTTTAGCAATTTTCTGGATCGTGATGTTTGATTATATTTAAAGCAATTATAACCTTGTCTTGAATGGTGAATGATGTTCTTTCAATTCACAGGGGATGGTTTTGGGGTTATGAAGAGACAAGAGGTATAAATGTCACATGCCTTTCGGTACAAGGTTCTGCATCTATCATTGCACCGGTGCTTCTAAAGAACACAACAGCAAGGTGAGAAGTTGTGCTTTTTAACTCCATTTATTCTTCACCCACTGCAGTAACACATGTCTGAGTCAACCTTTTCTCCCCTTTTTCAGGTCAGTAATGTTAGACAGAGCTGAGAATCTTTTACATGACCATTATGGAGGCAAGGATTATTGGGATGTAAGTACAATAAGTAAATTAAATTTAATTATTCAGTGTGTTTTGTATCGGTAGTAAAGTATATCTTTATTGTTGGACGGAATGGAGAAAGAATAGAACCCTGTATGGTTTTACTGCAATTTGAAGTATGGTTAACCAGGTGGCTACAGCTTCTCCTAAACTGGTTTACATGTATAAAGGAAAATGGTGTGGGGTTACTTTAGTTAAGGGTGGATGGGGAAACAGGATGAGTGTACTTTTTTTTTTTTAAAGGGTTAGTCCCTTCTGTTTTTACCGCCGTAGAGGTAAAGACTGAATGGGAGCGCAGACCCTCCTGCTATATCTATGTCTCAATTTTTTTCGTCCTAACGAAAAAAAACAGCAAGCTATGTCACCCAATCTCACGCCTGCACAGTGCAACAGACAAAGATGACGGCACCCAGCACTGTGATGGAGGAGGATTACAGGACAGCGCAGGACCAAATCAAGGACAGCTCCGGAGAGATCAAAGGCTCTGCAGAAGTTGAGTTTTTTTTCCTGACAGTTCTGCTTTAACAGCTCACACTTTTTCCCCCAGAGTGAAAGATAATTATAGAAAAAATAAAGTAGCATTGGCATACCATGTAGTGGTATCCTCTGCCACTCTTCTCACTAATTTGTGCTATCAAGCATTTCTGCACTGGACTCTAGTTACTATAGAAACTGCCAGAAAATGAATCTTCCTTAAAGTGGGCATGAAGTGTATGAAGCCACTTATAACCGTGCTAAAAGCTTTCTTTTTGTTCTGTAAACAAAAGAACCAAACTTTTGCTGCGGTCATTGTGTTTGTGTGTTTACTATAGCCCTTCTTCCAAAGCTATAGGAGTGAAGGCTTCACAAGAATATCAGCTGCTGTCAGTCAAGTGGTTAGGGGTGATTTCTCAACCAACTACAGAACACTGTGCATAAACATTGTGCTTTATAGGTCTCAAAAATGTGAGCAGGAACAGTAACTGACTCAAGTTGCATAGATCTACCTCGTGTTAGAAAGCCAACACAGGGGTTAATGAAATTGTTATTGAGGTGTATTTTTTCAGTGCAGTATAAGTGTGGCATGAGTTTTGGGACATATTTTAATTTTAAAAAAAGAAATTATTATAATCAATACCTGTTTGCATTGCATTGTGGCATGTATTTCATGCTATACTCCTGTAAGAACATCTATGTTTTACTCCAACTTTATGTAGATCATTTGATAGTAAGTTTTGTGATCAATGGTGGGGGATGTGAAAATATATTTTGCTTTTTCCACATTTGCAAATATCTTATGTAGTGCTGTTAATTTCTCAATTTAGACTAGGCGCAGTATGGTGTTTGCGCAGCATCTACGGATAGTTGGGGATGAGTTCCGAGCTCGTTTACTCCAGTCTAACGATAAAACAGACAAAACTATATTCCAGGAAGACTGGACAAAAGTAAAGGTAGGTAACATTTTCCTATTTCTTTCAATAGGAGAAATCCTATAATGTATGATGCACAACAGAGACACACTCATGAACAAGTGCAAAATATTGCATGTAGAAGGATTTCTAACCCCCAGTGTCTTTGATTTAAGGGCAGCTTTAAATCTAAGGACGGCCTGTTCCTATCTAATGGGCCACTTTTACGTGACCCACTAGGTGCTTTTTTAATGTACCTAGCTGCTCCATGTTTTTGCAGAGACAATTTACATTCTTCCCTCTCTTACTGCTAGATCTGTGTTTCTCAACCTTTTTAACATGGGGTACCTTATGAATAATTTTTATGTCTTAAAGAACCCCTGCTATAATTACTTTATCTATAGCTCACAGTACATTAGCTTGGTGGCCAGTAGGAAAAATACCTTTACATTGCAGGCCATTGGGAAGAATGTTACCCCTGTGGATAGCCAAAAAGATCATTGGTGTCAGATAAAGTGACCCAAGAAGCAAAAAAGGCTCATTGCTCAAGGAACCCCTAGCAACCTTGGAAGGTTACTGTCTACTGAAGTCTACTGAAGTAAGGGTCATAGAAATAACTGAGTTTTCCTTCTGGGTCATTTGTGATGAATGGTGCATAGGTGATACAGTGCTACCTTTACTCTTTGCATATTTCTTTGAAACTGATGTGAAATTTGCTTCATCTGCTAATAGGCTTTATATGTCAGTTTATTACTAGAAATTTGTAACATGATAGGGCCTTTACGATAATAAATATATACCATTAGGTATAACTACTCTGAGATAAATGAATAGATAAATATGGATCTCTGATTAATATTCTAATTTAAAATTCAGTTATTTTTAAATATTACAGTATGATTTAATGATGAGTGTGGATGATTGTGGATAAACATTTAGGTCTTGTTATATTTTGTATTCCTATACTATTTTATGGGAATGCAAAATCAGCTTTATGCGAGGCAGAAGGAGGTCGCCTGCAGGTCAAATGCACCTATCAAATTCAAATCCTATCCTATTAAAATTAACCCAGATGCATCTAAAACTGATAAATCAACACAGACCCTAACAGTTATTGTGTTGCTATTAGGTACTAGTAAATCATACATTGACTATAATTATTCTTAAATTTAAAGTTTTTCAGTACAATTTTACTTTTACACACAATCCCTTGACTTTACCCATGACCACTCTAAATGTAGATTTACCTGTGTTGGCAGCCTATAGCCCACAAGTATCCTCCGTGCCCCCGACCAAAATTTTCTTTCTTTTGGGCACACCTTTGCAGTAAATCCCAAAAGGTTGCTCCTGTGATCTTTTGTATAGTTAAATGTCCAACCACAAGTCTCTAAGCTTACAAGGTGCAGAGAAAAAAAAATTTGGCCAAAGATGCCAACGTGACCTATGAGCCACCGCTAATTAATCCAGGTTAGTATAGCCCTGGGTTGGGCAAGTTTGAGGTTTGTTTAAGTTAGTGGGATGGGGCCGTTCACATTTTGTACTGTTTATGTTTATCTGGACTTTTCACTCAACAGTGATGCACTTTGTTTATATTGCATAGGTAAAGCCAAGCTTGCCTCTAGGAGGCCCTTATCTTGCTGTGCATCTTCGAAGAAAAGACTTTATTTGGGGCCACAGAGAAGATGTGCCTAGCTTACGGCGAGCAGCTGAAGAAATTCATAGCCTTCTAAAGAAGCTGAAACTCAAGAAAGTGTTTATTGCAACTGATTCTGACAGGCAAGGTCAGTGCCAGAAATGTGTTCTAACTGAATTTTAAAGAATCAGATGTAGAAAAATCTCCAATTACAAAAATAAATAATGCACTCATTATCTCCTTATAGATCTTGAAGAACTTCAAAAGTTAATTCCAGAAATGGTGAGGTATGAACCAACCTGGGAAGAGCTGGAGCTGTACAAAGATGGAGGAGTGGCAATTATAGATCAGTGGATCTGTGCTCATGCCAGGTAGGGTAACACAAATCCAATTCCCTAAAGTAACCCATGTGAATATACATTGATCCCTCTGCTATTAAATTTAATATAGACAGACAATTTTTAAAATCCAATGGTATTTTCCCATTGTACACATGCAGTTTGTGATGGCAAAATGATGATTCTACTATCAGAATGTAATGTATGTGACCAGGGTAAAACTAGCTTCTAACCATTCAGTCATTCCAACAAACCAACTTGTGTTATTATTGAAGAATAATTGCCTAGTAAGCATCCTCAGATTTAATCGGTGAACTCTTCCCAACAACTACTCATTTTACCCTAATTTGTCCAATTCTGTTCTCAGGTATTTTATTGGAACTTCCGTTTCCACTTTCTCTTTCCGCATTCATGAAGAAAGAGAAATTTTAGGCTTTGACCCGAAGACAACCTACAACCGATTTTGTGGAGACCAAGAAAAGAACTGTGAGCAACCAACACACTGGAAAATTGTCTACTGACTTTAAACTTCAGTAGGGGAAAGAGTTACCCTGCTCTGTACCATTCTCTTTACCCAGCGGTTCACATAGCCAAAAGCTGCAGGTGGCTGATTTAAAGAGGACATTTTGCTGCGGTCTAATGTTTGGTTTTAGGATATAAAGTAAATGAATTAAGGGATTGATTAAATACCTCTCTGTCCTAAGTTTGGGATGTACACATTTAAACAGGATGTAGGAGTACAGCTTTGCTTCAGCATAGGCCTGGTTACATGTGGCTTAGTGAGTAACTTAGGTTTAGCACAGTTCATTACAAGCTCCATGTTTCTAGTGATGGGAATACTAGAGAGAAGGCGATTTTAGTTTTATTATGTGACACAGAGGGTACCCTTCTGATTTAATTGCCTCCCTCCCAGACTTTTTTTAGTATGCAGAGATTTTATAAAATATAAGCCATGGAAAAGCTGTGAAAGTGTAGAAGAACATGTATCCAAATCCAAAGACTTAAACCAAATATACTGTTGCTTATCCTTATATTTTTTCCTTAATATTTCCTGCTATTCCTACCAGCAAGGTGCATTCACAGACACCTCCTTTCCTAGAATGATGCCTACTTAATTCACTGGCAGCATTGACATCTTTTCTTGTGCTTCCAAAAGCTGAACTAGAAGCGTCTGTGTCAGTACACGGTGTGCTGCCATATTCTACAATATACTGTTGACATTTAACTTCTGCAGCATGTGTGTCCCCTAACACATGACCATACTGTAAAACATGCAATCTAAAAATAATTTCTAATGAAACTTTTGTACTTCAACAAGAACTGAACATTCCAAAAAAAAGTACATTTTATGCTAACAACATTCAGTATTCAGAATTTATTTTTTTAAGAGAAAACAAGCAGAAAGGAACAAACCACTGCCTATAAACCCATCAGTACTTTGCATAGTAATACGCATACTGTGTCCCCCCTTTCCCAATATTGTTTCTCCAAATGCCCTGTCTACAATGTGCCATTTTTTATTGCTATCTATTTCAGTATTAAGAGACACATACAGTAGTTCTTACAGTTATACTCTGTTAATATTTGTGGGACATCAAAGCAATGAGATTGTCAATCAGAAGTTTTGTTTTAATTCTACTTATACATTTTAGATGTAAATACTGCAGGGAAGAAATTATGTATATATTCTATTTTTATTTCTATTATGTGTGTAATTGTTACCCTAACTTGTTTTATCTGGAAAAAGGTTAAAAGAGAACCTCAATTATGCTTTTTTAATGAACAAATAAAAGATTTGTAATACCTGTTCGTTGTGTTTTATATTTGAAGTCCTCTTCAATCACATAAACTATTTGACCACAAAGTGGCGCTGTTATCATAGTACAAAAAAATATTATTTCCAGAACTGATGAACATTAGACCCCAAATTATAAAAGCATCATTTAGTAAAACATTAACAGTCTTACCATGTAAAGGTATGCATGACTGTTCCTACCATTTGTATTCGGAAATGTATTCAGAAATTTCTAACTAAAAATAAAAAAGGGGTGACTGAAAACTGCTCTCACCTCCCATTCTTTTATATTCCTGTCTAAAAGAATATAAGCCCGGTGTTGTCCACTTTGTATGTCCTGTGTGTTTTAAAGCCTTCCACTTAGCCTTACTGGGTTGCAAAAATAGGAAGTTAGGGAAGGCCCCCTAAATTCTGCTTAAACTCATAACAGGCAAATGATAAATACTAAATTGGGTGTAGTTTATGTTTGACATAATAAGTACCATATTCTTTTTTTTACAACCAAAAGCTGATTTACTTTTTAACAAAACTATACATCAGCCTAAACAACAAAACTACCTACCGAATAGGTGTGCTGTCAAAACAGTAAACATAGACTTTACAATCCTCTGAAGGTGACCTGTGATATTTGGTGTTAAATTATTTTAAAAAATTATAATTTTTTTAAGATTATGTCATATTCATGTACGTGACTGTCAAAATGAAGGGGAGAACATGTGTTGTTTATCCATCATACTTGGCAGAGTTGAAGCTATTTTGGAGTTTGGGACTGCCCAGGATGCTGGAGCAACTATTCAAAAAAACTGTTCTCTATTTCTCTTTGTGTGACCATATTTAAATGTATGGACCTTTATATCCTTTTGTAACCATAGTGCTGAACGTCACATCACAAGCTTTTTACACGGGAAGCCGATATTCTTCCTAATACCCCAGTAATATTTTTAACATTTGCCATCATGACAAAGCAGCAGACCCTTTAACTTCTTTTGTTGGTGTTCCTCCTTTTTAAGTGTATCCTGCTGCCTGCTGCAGCCAAGGTAAACAATGCACCTGGGCATGCCTGCCCATGATCTAAAAGAGGAATATCATTCGGACCAGGAAACAGACCAACACTTGTGTCCCTTGCATCCAACTACTTTTGGTAGTGCATGGGGTCAACATCGAGAGTTTGACTGGTTCAGACTGGACTGTTTAAAATCAATCCCAGGGAACTGATAAAGCTATCCAACATTCATTTCTGACTTAACTCAGGAAGTTCACTCAAGTTATTTGTATTTCTCTGCTCAAAAATGGTGAAAGTTCCTCACATTGTCATTGGCAAGTAAGTGCTTTAGTTGCATTACAGCACAGGAAATGGAGGAAATCATAATGGCAGCTTGATGTGTTTTGTACTAAAATACTTAGTGATAAGGCTTAAAGCAAAACTAAAACCAGTGTTTACTCACCTATTGCTGTTCCATCACAGGGCCACCATCCTCTTTCTTCTTATCTTTGTTTCGATCTTTGGCCATCTTAATTGGCCAGGTAACTCCCACGTAGGTTCAGTTCTCATATCTGCTGGGGAAGCGCAGTTCAGCTAGTTTTTCCTTCTTACAAAAACTAATAAAATATATACAACCAAAAATGACTATACTACTCTTATATACAAACATTTAACAAAATGGAAAATATCTATCTACATACAGTACTACAAACATATCAATATATATATATTTATTTATATGTTTTAACCATACAATTTCATCTCTTAGAACATCCATAGCTGTAGCCTTAGCAAGCGGGGGAAACAAATGATGTCTCATTCTTAAAAATATCCCACTCTGAATTTAACTCATGTTAACAACATGTTCTCAATGTGAAAACCCAATAAACTATATATCATTTCCAGGGGTCATGTAGATTTTTTCAACTGCCTATACTGCCCAACAAAATGGCTACATATCTGACTTTTTGTTCCTAACATTACACAATTGGGGTTCTCAGAGGACCAACAGAAGAAAGTGGGATAAATTGGAACAGAATGACAATGTTCTTCTGGAAAATAAACACAAAATTTGGGGGTAACTTGGTATTGGGGGAAACTTGGTATTTCTTTTGGATCTTCTGTTGTACAACATGGAAAATACAGCAAAAGATGTAAGACTCCATGGAAAGAGAGTTTCCCTGTCCAAGTCCTTACTTCCCTGCTACCATCAGCCTTTCCTCTATTAAGTCCCCATTACTATCCTTCTTACCTCTATGTCCCTCATGGTATATATTAATAAAAAAAATGACAGCTGACTTCACTGGGATAGCAATATTATTACACAATATTTATATAGCGCCAACATATTATGCAGCGCTTTACAAAGTCACAATCTATTGTCCCTACCATAGTCATATGTCATTATTCAGTGTAAGGTCAATTTTGGGGGGAAGCCAATTACCTAACTGCATGTTTTTGGAATGTGGGAGGAAACCAAAGCACACAGAGGAAACCCACACAAACATGCAAGAACCTGCAATACCATGCAGATAGTTTCCTGGCCGAGTTTCAAACCTGGGACCTAGCGCTGTAAAAGCCAGAGTGCTACATCCAAACCACCATTCTGCTCTAGTCTACAAAATAATTGGTAAATTGCTGTGTGAGAGACAAATTGTGCACTGCTTCCTGAATGACCAACACAGTATGTTCTAGATTCTGTTTTTATGTGGTTAGACTTAAGTTTTTATAAATGACCCTCTAGTGACATTTTGTTTAAATTGTTAAACTTACTGTACCTCTTCATGTATTGTTTATACCTCACGCTGTACTAATGCAATAAAACTTACATTTAAAAAAAAAGTTATTACTTTCTCCAAAGTCTGTAACTATTTTTTATTAACATAGTGTTAATATAAATAACAATAACCTTGTAAAACATCATATTGTACCAGTATAAAAAACATTTGTTTTTTATATGTTCTCCCTGTGTTAGTTTCCTCCCACATTTCAGAAATATACTGGTGCGTTAATTAGTTTTCCTAAAATTGGCTTTAGACTGTTAATGACATATGACTGTGGTATGGATATTAGAGTGTATGCACCTCTTAGAAGCAGTGACATGAATAAAGTTTCAGTTTATAGTCCTATGCTGACATAAAATGACAGCGCTATATAAATGCATGAATAAAATGTCTGTACTACTGTGTACAAACTAAACCTTGTTGTCCTTATCCAGTCTGGTGGAATGGTATATTATTTGTATCTACACCTGGTTACCATTTTCCTGCTGCTTGATATAAATGCTATGCTGCTTAGATACAGGTACGGTAATAAGCATTATTTAATTTAAGACACACCTGACAAATGAATTCTGTTCATTTGTGCTGGGTTCTTAATTTCTGATAGTGACAGTGTACATTTTCTTATGGAGTAGAATTTGTTCAAGGAGATGCAGCCAAAGCACTAAAAAATCTATTAAATCAGACATTAGAAGCATCTTAATTAGCGACATTAAGTATCCTCCACTGCTGAATTTCAATTGGAAGCAATGAGCATGGAAATAAATATATTACTGTCTGAGCTTCAGCCCTAATTGCAAATGCATTTCATAATTACTTAAATGAAAGCATGACAAACGCATTCATTAATGGGAATAGGATGGGACAGTTTGTCACAGCCTTTTATGTAAACAGCAAGACGTTTTTACTTGAGAGAAAAATGTAATCTATAGCACTTACAATAGCACTTATATATACATTAGCTTTACAATTCAGTATGTTATCACCCCCACCTTCATCCTTACATCTGCATTTTAGCTTTTATTAGCTTTTTTTACTTGTGTGCTCGTTGTAGATTACCCATCTACACAAACTCACAGGTCTACTGTTATTTAAAGTATATTTAATCTCTGACAATTAATTTCTCCTTTTTTGCTCCAATTTAGTCTTTTAAATCCAAAAGCAAAGCACATTTCTGGCAGATCAACACGTATTGTCTGTACCTGCAAGGTCTTTAAAGGGACAAAACACAGAAAAATATGTATGTATTGAAGACTTGTATTGCTTTTAGTTCCTGACATAAACAAAGTGCATCAATAGCTAAAATTTATAGGCCAGGTTTTACTGCCATCGGAGGCTCCATCAGGTAAAATATTGACCCCCCTTTCCACTGAGCTGAACTGAGCACTTGCAGTAAAACCTGACAGGGGCTCTAACCTTTTCCCCCACATCATCCAAAACGACAACAAATGTTTTGGATAGAGTTTTACTTTAATACGTAATAAGGGACATGATTGTTTTTTTGAGTTTTCTTTTCCTTTTAGGCTGCACTTTTTTTTAAACAAATCTAATTCTATTTCATTGTAACTTATTTTATTTCAATTTTTTGGAAATCTCTCAAAGCAATCTTCCCAAAACAGAGCAGCAAAGAGATGAGAGCACAATAAAAATTTTCCTCCAGCATGGTTGATTAGGGAAGTTCCTTTAGGGCACCTAGCCCAATGTGAATGGCCAAATATTTAATATAGCTTCCAAATCTGAATTATCTGATTGCTCACCAACCTGCTAAATCTATAAACATAAAATAGTTATCCCCAAATTCTATAGATGTAAAGATATGAAAGGGGTAATTGGTGTTCAGATCCATTCCAGGTGCATACACAATGTATAGAGGGACAAAAGCAAAGCTCAAACTAAAATCATGCTGACCATAAGTGATCAATGTATATTACATAAACAATATGTCATAAATATTTTAAAAACCTGAAATGGTTTTTGATAAATTGCAGTGGCTAAATAAATGACTAAGTAAATACATAAATAAATAAATCTAATCTAAAACAATTAAAAGGGTAATTTGTGTAAGTCAGGAATTTATTTCACTGTTTATTATTGAAAAAATATTTGCCTATTGAGAAAAGAAGTCACATTTTATCATGGAATCCATTGTTCTTTTAGCTGATATATAAGTGTAGAATTTTAAGAAGCTTAACAACAACATCTAAATTGTATATTTTTGTTGGAATATTAGACAATAAGGACTTGTTCGTAATTATCCAGGTTTGGTTTTCCATTTCTGTGCACATTTTCTTAAGAGAAATAAATGTTGATGCTTACAATGCTGCTTTCCTTGTAAATATTGTATGTCTTCTAAGTACTTGAAACATTAAAGTATATGTATATAATAAAGTAGAAAAAGATTTGGAACTCCTATCTATGGTGTATTGGTGTTGTTGTCCTTACACAGTATTCTATGAAATACAATGTTACAGTGTAAGACAGAGTAGGTACTGGAATAGGATTCTTCTCCATTCTTCCATAATAAAAGATTAGTATGGATAGTAGAGTGTAGGAAGAGGCCCACCTTATAGTCACACGAGACCCATATAAAGGAAAAGGAAGAGACCCTACTTCTTGGTACTTGGTGCCTGCTGGGTAGTGAGGGCAAACTGCCCTTCTTTGCTTTCTCATATCCTATCAATGACATATCACGAACAAAGACAAAAATAAGGAAGCTGTTCTATATTATAGAATTAAATAGAAGGTCTGAAACATGAATGGAGGACCCCTTCCCCATCAAGCCTTTCCACAGAGTTTACACCAAAAACCCTTCAGAACTCCTGTCACTCCTAAGGCCACATCTGCATCCAACAACGCAGGGGAAATTATTCCCTTCAGTGGCACTATTAACACACACACTATTGACAGATTCTTTTTCTTTCAGTGAAACCACCCACAATAGACAATGTGTTTCTCCCCAATGACCATCATTTTTTTCTCCCACATTTTTCATTTTTTCTGAGGCACTTTTTAGTACCATTACATACCTTTGAATTTGCTGCAACATACTAAGAATGCTGCAAGGTACTTCTCTAAATTTTCACAATGACTTGGCAATGGTTATAAAGGTGCAAAGGAATACACTCCATCCCAAAGTAAAAGCCTATAAAAAATATTATGTCATGTACAATTAAATTGTATGCCAAAAAAGCAATGTTATAAAAAATATAGAATAGATTTTTTTTAAATCCTTCAGTTTTAAAGAATCACACTTCTTTTTTGTCTTTTTTTTTTTTTTTTTTTTGAAAATGCACATTTATGAAAAACAGGGGCAAAGAAGCTTGGAATACAACAAAATCTTTAAAAAGCTTAGAATGGATCCATCAACTTGACCAGAAAGAAAATAATTACAGGGTTCATGTTAATTAATTCCAGCTCAGACAGTTAATTGGTTTGCTTGATGTGGCGCAACTAATATGGATTATGTTACAGACATGAGAGACTTTCAGGCCGGACTACAGAGAGGAGGTCACAGGCAGCTGGATAATTATTACATACAAATGTACCCAACCCATCTCACCTGGACTACACAGGGACTCAGAGGTAATGTTCCACATTGTTAGACCAAAACAAGTCAAGCCTAATTTCCTTAAACTTTATGCTGCTCATTTTACCATCCCACTACTATTTTCAGTCTAATTTAAAATTTTTTGCTAAAAGAAAGTATTGCTGTGCCAAGTACATCAGTGTTTCCCAATCAGGGTTCCCTGGAACCCTAGGATTTCTCCAAAGGTTGCTAGGGATTCCTTGGGGATTTGAGCAATTTGGATTTCTTAGGTCAGTTTAACTGACACCAATGACTTTGCTATCTGTAAGGATGACAGTTTCCACTGACCGCCACTCTAATTTACTGCGAGCTGTGGATGTAGTAATCATAGGAAGGCTTCTTGAATACATTAAAGTTATTTGTTAAAAAGGCTGAGAAAGGCTTATCTAAATAGTAGCAACTTTCTGGGAGGGACACCTATCAGCACTAGTATGTACTCAAAGGAAACACCTCTGCTTCACCCCTAATTGCATAGACTATAAGGAACTGAGTTGCAAAATATAATTGCTTAAACTGCCAAGTGATTAGTTTACCTTTTTTATATTGGCTTTTTAAAATAAAAGAAACAGTAAATTATAGGATATAACAATAACAAAAAACATTGTTTAGTAAAACACTAGGTAGGTAAATCATATTTTATTTTTAAATAAAGTTCTATAAAAGGACAACATAGGTAGAAAGAGGGACATAGATACCAACTGCCCCATAATAGGAATCAGATCCCTAAGAGATGGTAACTGACAGGGTTATCTGGCCCAACCTAGTGCAAAAAGCTTAACGGACCTAGTGTCAGATTTATTTCAGTGTTACAGGACATTTGTTTTTGTTTCTCTTTTCCAGCCCTGTTATACTAGGACAAGAAAGAGAGTGCAGTTCAAAATTCCAACTCTTTCTCACTCTACTAAAAGTCTCCATAATGAGAGCATTGACAGGGTGGAATACAGCGTCCTATGCACATACATGTTCTTGGAAATTATTGCAACAAAAGCCAATGGGCCTGATTTATTAAAGCTCTCCAAGGCTGGAGAGGATACACTTTCATTAAGGAACCTAGGTGATCCAGCAAACCTGGAATGAATTTCCTAAAGTAATTTGCTATTTGTTAGGAAATGTTTTCAATCCTGGACCAGATTAATTTAGGTTTTTTTGGATCACCCAGCTTCACTAATAAAAGGGTGTCCTATCCAGCCTTGGAGAACTTTAATAAATCAGGCTTCATGTCTTAACCTGGTTGGTTGAAACAGTTTATTGTATTTTTTTCCCGTAAAGTGTGCTGGAGAGACTTTTGTAGGGTGAAAACACAGTAGTACTATTGGGAGGGACTAGTTAAATTTAATTTGTGTCTTCCTGTATCAGTGATAACAACTCTCCCCCCTTGTAAAGGCATCAAGAAAGAAATCTTCACTTAAACTAAAAATGTTTTTTTATACGGCAGTGATGGGTAGATGCACACCAGAACTAACTATAACAATTAATTCATTGACTGTGAAACCTGATTTCACTCTACCTTCTTTTCAGAATCATTATTTCTTTCCCTGATGTTTGTGTTACTTTTTTTGGCAATGGCCTTTAATTGTTTAAAAGAGGTGTAATGTTGTATATGTTGTTTTGTATATGAGGTTGTCACTATACATTATTGGAACTTAGATAAAGATCAGGTCATGTTGGGTATTCCATTCCTGTAAGCTTCTGAGGGGTTCACAAATTTGTCTCCTGACTGATTGCATGGTTGGCTTTTTAAGTGCTGTAATTAGTTTTATTTATCAAGGCATAAAAGTATAGATAGTAGCAATCAAAGTTCATAACTAGTTTTAATTTCACCTTTTACAAACCTATAAAAGATACATTTTATCAGTTGGTATGGGTTACTCAGCACAGCCTAATAAAATATATCATTCCTATAGAGTGTTTCTTACATGCTCGTTTTTGGTTTCCTAAATATAATTTTGAAGTGTTTAGTTATGTTGATCTTAGCATTGTTTTCACAGCACTGCAGACCCCCCTTCCTTTCTGGAGAAAAGAGGCTACGAAACCCTAACATACTTTCTGTCCAGGAGACACTGAATTCCTCATAGATCACCAGTTGAAGGGGCGAAAAAAGGCTGAAAAATTATATATATTATAACTAATAATATAAATTACATTTTTGTTATAAAGTTTACACAAACTTTAAGTAGGCCTAGAAAGTTTTTATTGCATGTCTCCAAATAAAAGACATGGCATACCCATATATACCCAACAAATTAGTATTAATCAGAATTTTGGTTCGCATTGTACAGTTATTGGCCTATGTTGTTCAATTTAATGGAAAATAATTACATGAATGCACTGGCTCTGATTTGCTTTTCTTACCACAATCCCCAAAATATTCTAGTTGTTCCAGCTAAATGTCAATTTGTATGTTGATAACTGTCATGCAATTGTCGCTAATATAGCTGTCAGCACTGGATCTATAAATATTTGTTGATCTATCTTGTTTTGTCTTGATGGCACCCAGTGTAACATGTCAGGAAACCAGGATGCCATCTGCTTAGTAAGAGAAAATCCTTTATAGAGTAAGAAAGCATCGGAGTGTCTGTGTGGCTCCAGGCCTCTTCTTCTCTCTGTACTTAGAGACAAGGTTGGGTCATGCTGCCAAAAAACCTGTCACATAGATTCCGCTACTCGTGTCCCCCATCACCTCATATCAAGTTCACTGCAGTTTGGAGGGAAGAAAGAAAGCAAGATATTAATTTGTGCCGCGGGATTTGATATTGTAAAAAGGGTTAAGGCAGGTGAAATAATGTGGCATCTTAATTTAGCAATTCATTTGTCAATATTCACCAATGAGCACATATCCTAACACATAAGTAATGGTCCCCCATTTTCACTTTAGTCTTTTAACCCCCCTGGCAGGCTGATTATGTCCATATTTTAATGTCAAAAGCAGTACATTGTTTTGCGTGGAAATTTGTTGTTTAATATTTTACGCCTGTAATTCTTAGGAATAAATCCCAGGTATGATAAAGTTTGAAATACAAATCATAAATTATAATATAATAAATAATTATAAACAATGATTATAAAAAATGATAAATTTAATAGTTATATAAAAAATTACCAAATTGTTTTTTTTTTAATTTGTCCAAACAAGGGTACAATAATAGATAAAATTTTGGATTTATTATTTATTATTTGGATTTATTTTTTATAACTTTATCACTGTGATCAATGTTTTAAAAGCAGATTACAATGTAATCTGCTTTTAAATTTCCCACCCGGCAATGCCTCCCCAGCGTACCGACACTTCACGCATCACATCGATCAAGCCGAGGATGTAATGCAGAAGCCGGACGGGTTTCGCTAGAGGATGCCTGCTGGATCGTGGGGACCAGGTAGGATTTTTTTTATGCTACATTCGGGGTAACCACTTCTGGTACATAAAATTCACCCGAGCCACAATATTCATGAAATAATTTTTCTGTAAGAACAACAGTGTGTGGAAAAATAAATTTGTGCCAAGTGTTGTCCTAGTGAATAAATAAATAATAGTGAATGTGAGTTTGGTGGCAAGGTGAATAAAGTGCTGGCTATCTGTGGATAGCTTGTAAAACCACCCATAGCAGAAATAACTTAGTAATAATTTTCTGTATGAATTTTTTTAGT
>NC_092864.1:57604100-57607717 GCF_032062135.1 Pyxicephalus adspersus
GCTTATAGCAGCATTATGCACTCTTTAAATTATGACTCACACCCATCAGCCCGTGCCAGCAAGTTACATAAGGGCAAGCTTTATGTCTTTACAATTTTTATTTCTGTGGATTAATACAAGTATGTGGGACAAGTTTTGTAATCTTTGTTCTCTGTGTTATGAAACAGAGATGAGATATCTCTCATTTACCGGGTTTACTGGGCCATTTCAGAACTGTCCAGAGCTTCTCCACTCATCCTATACTTTCATTTTCTGCTGGCTGAGTGCTCCATGCGGAGACAATTGTTTACTGGAACAGCTGTGCACCACACCTCCAAGAGACAGGGACAGATGGAAGTCCACAGATGTGCTGACCCTTTAATGGAACTATGGGCTTGTTCTGAACTTAGTTTTTGATGGGTTTTGTGCCAGAAGCAGATCCAGAAAATAATACATGAAATGTGTTTCTGGCTAGGCTCCAACAGTGGTCTACAGTGTTCTGCACAGGATTAATAGAATCTCCCAAATCTAATCACAACAGGCCAGCAATCCCCCAAACAGCACTCCATAGTCTGATTCATATCAAATCACAGCAGATGAAATGAATTAGACTAGGGCTTTTATTGCACATAAATCTCTAATCCAATGGGATGCTGTTTTAGGTTTGGTAACCCCTTTATTTCCTTGGAGCTTGGCGCCTGTGAGGAATTTGTATTGTTTGGAAATTTTCCTAACTTTACTACATGATATTTGTCAATCTTTCTCACTTCTGATTCCTGTAACAAGTGCAGAAGGGATTACATAAAAGTCTAAGCAATTCTTTTTAAGGGATAAACTTTGTCTTGTTTTCTTTGCATCCTGTTTCTTAGCATTGCTGCTTTATATACTGTAACTTTACCATTAGGACAGAATTTTGTGTACCTTTAATGTTTTTCTATGTGACATATGACTAACATGACAACTACCTAAACCGACTAACCACTTTTCCTCTTCTCCTCCATATGCTTAAAGCAATAGACCACAAATCTGCTATTAAAATGTGTTACATAATAAGTACAATTAAAATGATATTTATAAAAACTCCAACATATTACACAACACTGTGCAATGCATAAGGGCTGCAGATGACCAACCTGCATACATACCAAGTGCTGACTATGATGCCATAAGAGAAGAGGACCCTGCCCAATATTACTTACAATCTGTGCAGTGGGGGAGTCTGTTATACAATAAAAGAAACAGTTTCTAATTAGTGAGACATAGGGAAATGAGAAAGATGGGGTTTCAGAGCTAGCATATTAAAGGTAGGGGCAGGTCTAATGAGTTGAGAGAATTCCAAAGAAAGTATGAAGCCCTTAAACCTTGAAGCCATAAATGGGAAGAGGTTATACATGAAGAAGTCATTAATAAATGTTTAGAGGAGGGCAGTTAGGGTTTTATCTATGTATAAAATCAGAATCATGAAATAGTATGAAGGCAAAGCCAAGTAGCTTGATTCTGAGGATTTGCAGAAAGAAGTAGCAGATGAGTAGTAAAATGTCTAGCTGCAACAATTATGATTGATTGTGGAGGTGAGAGCCTAGTTAGTAGAATACTGGATAAAAAGTGTATACCTAGATTCTGATGGTCTTTTAAATTTGGAAGGGTAGTATTTTGAAGATGCTGCAGACCTAGAGTTCTGGATGTGTGGAATGAAGGAAAGAGCAGTCAGACTCCTTAAACCAAGGTCCTGTATGAAGTGTCAACTACAGCAACTCTTCCTACATAAATGAAAAATGCACACACCAAGCCACATATGCGTCATGTCCATAGTTTATTGAAAGACATATTTTATTCTTTGGGTAATAAAGAAACATAGGCATGGAGTCAAATTCACTAGGCTACCCTCATTGTTTAAATGATCATGTGAATTTTTTAGCAAGGATTCCCCTTGACCTAAACATTTTTAGGGCTTCCTATGGTACAAAGAAAAAAGTTGAATGATACAGAATGTTTAGTCAGTTTGTTTCTATAATGATTATAGCATTAATAAAGCTACAAATGTAGTCAGATTGCAAAAACACATATAATACCTGACATCAGACTTTCTCTAATTTAAAAAAACAAAACAAAACAATTGCATCAGTTGATTTTGGGTTGAGTTTTAAACAAGTGAACAATATCAAATAGTAAAACACAACAATACAATTTTGAGACAAGTGTTGATGAAGAATCCACTAATAATATCTGCATCTGTGAAAATGAACATAGCCATTTAAATTGTGCTGCTATTTATTAATCTGCAGTATGTAATCAATTTCATTAAACTGGTTCATTTGTTCAGAGACAGAGTTACAAATAATTAATTCTATTTGGAATTATAGGAAGTACTATTGAGCATTCCATGGATGAAAGATATTGATATATTAGGTTGCATTATAAATGCTAAATGTATGTTTTCTCTGTCCGTAATGCTACAAAGGAAACAGAAATTATGAAGAATCATTTTATAGGTCAAGATTTATCCTCAGAAGAGCTAAAACATTTCAGCTAAAATCTTAGCAATATTTTTAGTGGCCACTAAAGAACACTTAAATGCCTAATGTATGCTCAGACCATGGCTGGGATTTGGGAAGAGGGGATTTTGTGTCTAGCATTTCCATAGTTAAATAAAACCCCTTACTGACCTTAAATGCCTTTACATATATAAGTTTGTTATAGTAGGTTTGGAGATCCTAATTTCTGCCTAAGGTATTAAAACTTATGCAAATAATAGTAAGAAGAAGATACAGAGTCTGCTTTGTTAGGCCAGTAATGTATGCTTTCTCGCTCTGGGCATCTTTCTCAGCACAGTTATTGTTTCTTCTTCATGTGTGTTGCAGAGGAATTGATATGATGGCTCTCAGGTGGAAGTCAAGAGACAAAGCATGACAAATTACCATTGTACAGCAATCACCACTTTTTTTTTCAGCCTATGAACCCTACATCATCGATGTTTGTGCTACATGGATACTGAGAAATAGTACATAGTCACAAGTACTTCACTCCAACAAGACAATTCAAGTTTATAGCCAAGGTACTGAGAAACACCAATACTTGCTGTCTTTGTATTTAGGGTTAGCATCTCCTTCATCAGGGCTGGTTGATTTGTCTGATCAGCAGCTGGTTGTAACAAGATTGATCTGGCAGATTCCCAACAGTATACTATGTGATTGCTGGTTACCCTTGGCACAGTAGCAACATTGCTCTGGTTGCAAGTGTTAAGCACTTATGTGTGCTCCTTGCAAGATTTTTTTCACTTATTGCTTCCTGCTCAACAATACCAATTAGCCCTGAAGAAGTGGATGCAGATCCATGAAATGTGTTGATAACTTTCTTTTGACTCTCAGTAACACTTTCATTCTCCTGGATTTTCTTCAATAGTTTGACTGATTTGAGGGCTTTGAATATATTGCCAGAGTGAAGTGCTTGTGATCTTGTTCTCACTCCCATAAACAAATTAAATTTCCTTACACTTTTGTGCTGCTTATGGAAAACGCAGCCTGCACCCAGACAGGCTAGTGATGGCCATGAGCCAATTGTTGTAAATCCAAGGGTGCCTGTGGAAACAAGAAGGAAAGACCTACATTAAAAGCAGTCCAATATAAGGAGGCCTGATC
>NC_092864.1:57608548-57611003 GCF_032062135.1 Pyxicephalus adspersus
GTAGTTTTGTTGTTGTTTCATTGCTAGGAAGAGAAAAACAGTCCTCAAGGCAAACAGCAATCATAGCCTTTTAGCATGCATTTAGCAGTGGAAGTAGCCTAATAGGTAATAGTTAAATAGAACAGGCAGCACGGTGACTCAGTGGTTAGCACTCTAGCCTTAATGACATATGATTATGATGTTAGATTGTGAGCCCCTTTGGGGGACAGTTAGTAAAATGACTATGAACTTTGTAAATCGCTGTGTAATATATGTCAGTGCTAAATAAATTATAAATACTGGGTACTAAAAAAATAGAATCCAAGGCTACTTGGTGGTTAGTGTAAGGTCCCCTTAAAGTCTGTGGACAGTGGTGAATGTGCACTAAACTTTGAGTATTTTCGAAACTTGTAGTCCTTAATAAATCCCCCTAAACCAGGGGGTGTCAAACTCTGGCCCGGGGGCCAAAAACTGGCCCCCAATGTCCTTTTTTTTTGGCCCCCAAAGGAATCCCAAATATGACTTGCAGCTGGCCCGCCGCTGCATTGAAATAGTCCCGCTACTACAATTCCCGGCATCATTCGCATCTATAGACCAGCGGGCTCTCTGCCTATGCGTGGACTGTTTTATAGACTGGGAATGTTAGTAGCGGTGCTATTTTAATGAAGAGGGAGTTTCAGCGGTGGGCCACTCATAAGTAATATAATTTAGCTCTGCATTGGTTGCGTCTGGCATTTCCAGCACTCCCCCTCAGCTGTACTTTTTGCTTGCTACTCCAAGGCATGGACTTGAATGGTTGGATTTTCATAGAAGAATATTGGTATTATTATTGTTAGCCTGTGGAGAAAGGTTACCAATAAAAGAGGCATAACATTTTTTCTTAAATAAAATAAAAAAAAAACTTTTATGCCTCTTTTTCTATTATAAGCTTGTCCCAGATTGAATGTGAAGCAAAACCTCTTTGTTTCCATATGAAAAGGGTTTATATCTACTGAGAAGAAAAAATGTCCTCATTTTTTTCAATAAATTGCACGGTTGGCCTGCAACTTTGTCTAAGTTTTTAATTTTGGCCCTCTGTGTATTTGAGTTTGACACCCCTACACTAAACCAAAGAGAACAAGTACTCAGGTTTAACAACATCCATGGGAATGGATACACAGTTTCTTTTTCTTGTTCTGAAATGTGTTTTAGAGTAACAGAATTATTATGTCAAAAGCTATTCACTGTTCATGAGGTCAAAGGTTTATTTTAATAAAGGTGAATTTGAGTTATACAATCTGATTAGTTTATAACAAGTAATGTTTAGTCATGATTTTCTTTAAAAATTGTAAAAGCCAGCATTGGAAATGTATGTATTTCCTAAGGTCAACATTTTCTGAATATGAAAAAGGATATGGGAACCTATGTTTTAGTTAAAAAAAAACATGTCTGCGAGACAGCAATATTATATGAAGATTGAACCTGACCCTTTAGGGGACTCACAAATTGGACAGAGATGCACATCCCATAAAAATTCATACAGGCATCAATATGGAATACATGGAAACATCATAAGCATCAATATGAGATACCAGATGAAAATCAAAAGCAGTTTATTACAAATAACCACCAGAGGAAAGCTCAGAAAATCTTCCCTTTTAGCTGTATTGATTTTTGCTGTACTGGTAAAGTTGTGCTCTAGATTTTACAACCAATCTATTTAAAAATATACATTTAACTCTAACTTATTTTATTATAAAATTAATAGTAATATTTATTCAAAGGCTCCTAAAGGCATAACTAAAAGCTCCTTCAGAACAGTTTATGAGGCTTGTGTAATACAGAATAACTTGGTTTAATATTTGAATAAAGTAATAAAAAAAAGAAACTTCCTTTATCTTCCCCAAGTGAGCCAAATGCTCCTTCATGGACATCCTGCACTACCCCTATCCTGCCAGACAGCTTACCGGGTTACGGGAGGGCTTTCTGAGTCCATTTAAAGGGGGAGCGACATTGTTTCCACACCATCACGGTATTTGGGAGACTTTGCAAGAAAGATACAAAAGAAACCTACAGGGGCACATACACCTATAACTGCAGCAACACTTTTTTCTTTAAATATGATAGTTCTTTACAATTCTGTTTTTATTTCAGGATTTAGTTATCTACAGTGGTTGTGGACCAGTAGCCTGGCCCAGTACATTTAGAAGCAACATTTACAGGCAGCCCTCAAATTTTTACCCAACTGTAGAAGTCTGTTATGTTTTTATATGTTCAACCTTCTCTAATATTAATATTATTATTATCATCCATTAATTATACAGCCCAATATGCAGTGCAATACAAAGTTCATAGTCATGTCATTAATTGTCCCTCAAAGGGACAACCTAACTGCAAGTTTTTCTTTAGCACTTAATGGTAACCACCAAGCTAAGCTGAACAATAAGGCAGAATAAATGTAATACTTACCGTATTTTTCGCTGTATAAGACGCTCTG
>NC_092864.1:57611526-57614984 GCF_032062135.1 Pyxicephalus adspersus
TAAGTCTTTGTATACCTCAGGTAATGCTAAAATGTTTCCTAATAAACTAATCCTAACAAATGGTTAACACTCTATCCCTCTTTTTAACATTAGGAACTTGTTCACGCTAAAGTGCTATGCATCACAACACATGGGTTTTAATGCCTAAAGGCTTATCAAAATAAATGGGTTGCAATGCCCCTCAGCACATGAAAAATAGTGAAGGATGCATTTTCCTGCAGCACACCACAATACACACTGGGCCTGAATCAAAAGCTCTCTTGAGCTGGAAAATATAGACTATTGTGGGTGAACCTGGTTGATCCAGCTAACCTGAAATGGATCTGTCCCAGGACTAAAAACATTTGCCACTTAATAGCAAATGATTTTAGGAAATAATTCCATGTTTGCTGGATCACCCAGGTTCTCCCGTGATAGTCTATCTTTTCCAGTCTTGAAAAGCTTTAATACATCAGCTCCATTGTGTGTTGTGGTGCCCTGTGAGCATTGCAGTGTATGTGCATTGTAAAATTGTGTGGAGGTGCCGATTAAACCATATATGTAGAGTTATTTATTGTTTTTATTGCCATCTCTTTTTCTTTTTATATAAAATCCTTGTTTCCCCTTTATTTGTGTTGTGTATCACTACATACATCATTTATGTATGTAACATTGCTGATTTTCTGCAGCCCTGTTGTAGATTCTTCCCATATACATGCATCTCCTTCATTATTTATTGGATGGCATTTCATGATCATGACAATAGCAGACCGTATGTATGTGGATAGCATATATATTATGTGTTAAACGGCCACTTAGAGTTACTGACAATGCAGAAGTATTAAAAAAAGAACAATGACAAAAGAGAGTGACATAGTATATCACACTATAACGAGAGTCTGCACAAAGACCCCTTTACAAAAAAACAGAAAAGCATTGTGCAATGTTTATTCATACTGCATTTGGTGGAAATGATCACTAACGATCATTTCCAAAGACAGATATTAAGGGTCTGTATGAGGATTTAGCCTGAAATTACTAAAACAAAGACAATAGGTGTTAGGTATAAAGAGGGTTTTGGGACACAGTTGGGTTTGTCACCAATAACCTTTTCAATCAAAAATGAATCGAGGTGTAAAAATTCTATTTGAAATGATAATTATTGCAAGAATTGCCGAGGCTGGAAATCCCAGAGTAACCCATTCCAAGTTGGGCAGTGCAGCATGAAGAACCTAGGAGACTAGCAGAATCTATTAGCTGATACACAGTGTAAAGGACAGGGAATTGGAAAGTCTCCCTGAGATAAAAAGGAAGAAGAGCAGCACATATTAGACTGGAAAATATGAAAACAATCAAATTTACAGTTAAAGCAGTATTGCAGGATTCAACACATATTATATGTTCATTGGCCCCCACTATTTTTGGCTATTTTAAGAAAATAACCAGTACAATTTAAAGGGAAAGGGGTATAAGGAAAAGACAGGCTTGTAGGCAGGAATATTAAACAAAAAGTGTTTTAATGTAATTCTTTCGTAGCCCTATTACTAACATAGACCTACTGTGCTAGTTGTGTTCAAAAACATAAATTAAAATAATCAGGTAGTAATAAAATACTACTGTAATACCGTGTTTACAGTCCCACACCAATATCAGTATTATGGAGATATCTGAATTTTTCTGACGCGTTTCGCACCGAGGCTTCCTCAGGGTATTTTTGAGATCAGAATGGTAGAACAATCATGATGACTGTACTAAGAAAGAGACATATGGGAATATTTATACCAGAGCATCCCAGTGATGTTAGCTACAGATCTAGATGTATTGTAACGCTCTAAAGAAGGACGTATGATCATAAATATATCAAGTAGTAAGGAATGTTCCATTGTTCATTGGTTGTTTATTATTTTAGATGTCATACTCAAGGGGTATGTAGAAAAAAAAAAGAGGTGTTGTTTTGTAAGGAGTATGTATAAGAGAACAACAGATTTGTGAGTCCGTAGGTGGGTGGTTTGGAACTTTTAATTCTGTATGGGGAGTGTTTGTTTAAGATGTATGGCGTATTACTATTAGATGACAATTGGATGCGTCAAGTGAAGTCACTAGATGATATGCAATATCTACTTCCAATGTCCCATCCCTGTATTGTTTACTTGTAGATATTAAATGTGAAGCAATATGTATGCAGTTTTATCGTTGGTGCGTATAGTGTTAGGGGCAAGATGTCCACAGCCAGTCCCCCCCAGTGGGCACGTGTGCCCATTCCAAAAAAAAAAAAGTGGGGGCACAGTGTTCCCATCCGTGCCTGCCCCACTACACCCCTGGCCAGCATACCCTTTGCAGTCCTTAGTCCATCTTAGTATTTCTTTTCTGTTACAAGATTGGGGTAAAGCAGTAGATTCAATTTTGGACAGCATCATTCAACCCACTTGGGTGTATGGACAATGAAGGAGAAGCAGTTGTAAACTCATCCCTTTGTCACTTCACTTTCCCCTATCAGCTTGCTCTTTATTAATAAATCCTTTACCTCCCACTATAAGTTCTGCTGTATAGGGACTGCCAAAGGCTCATACTAAGTCTATTTTCACTTACATAAATTTGCATTCAGCCTTCTTATTCTAATTTAGATAATACATTTATTTGTGTAAATGGTGTAGATTAAGGAATACAGAACTGCACTGATTTGTTTTTTTTCATATAACTGAATTAAAAATCTGCGTTACGGTATACTAAATTATACAATCTATGTAGCAAAGTACTGTATATTTTAAGCAGAGCTTTTGTATAGCACCAAGTGTAAAAAACAAATGACACTGCTGCAACCAGCGCAGAACCTGTTAATGACTTGTTATATGCTTCACCTTTGCGGCTACACATGCTTTTGCTGGTGAGAGAAATAAGCGCCCATGAAATGATTTATGTGCCTGCCGAGCTGACAGTTTTTGCTGGTAAAAAACGCAGAGGGCAGCGCTGGCCGCAGGGAGAATAATTCAAAGAAATCTGGAGACCTCTCCAGCAACATTAAAAGACAGGAAGGTCACCTCTAAAACTAAAAATACAGCAGACATGGCACATGCTAGCACCCATTGCAAGAGACTGCTGTACAGCAGAGTGTGTCAAGTACTCATTTGCTGTATATCCTGGGGACATGCAGGAAATGTGCAAATTTATCAATGTCATGGCTCACGGTATACATTAGGGTCCCTTCTAAGGCTGCTGACACTGCTTTCCTTCAGTAAGATGCATAAAAACAAGTGTACTTTAACCCACTTACTGCTGAGCATCATGAAGTTTGTGAATTAGTTTTTTTTATAATTCATTTTTTATTAAAGTATTGTATTAGAGCTGGAGACATACATGTCATACATTTCACTTTCAAAAATGCTCTGATTCTATATGACCCATGAAACATGCTGTTCCCTTTATTATTAAATGATATGTAAATCATGCTGCTGGTCAGGTATTCTGTATAAATGACTGCT
>NC_092864.1:57617375-57618681 GCF_032062135.1 Pyxicephalus adspersus
TTCATCTTTATTCTTAAGGCAAACCTTTTTGAGAAAATATGGAATCTGGCAAATGTTGAAAAATCTTCTTACCTGGCTGTCATGCTGATCCAGTGGCTTTATTACAAGTCAATGCACTGATCTATAATAACGTGCAGACCAGTAATTCAAACTAATCTGCACACTTGTTCTGGGTAAGGTACTGAAGCCAAACAGCTATGGCATTCCTAGAAAAAGGACATCAGTGGCAGCTTCAATATACAGTTAGGTCCATAAATATTTGGACGGAGACCACTTTTTTTCTAACTTTTCTGCTAAAGATTCTGTCAACAGAGGAGAATCAACAAAACACGGCCACTGTAATACATCACTAAACAAGACAGTTTGCACATTTTAGATTTGTATCATGTAAATATATCATAAACTATACAATGTTTTTAAAACATTACCATATGTTGATAAGATTATTTAACACAAAAGTATATCTGAAGCCATCCAAGCCCCAACTCTTAAATATTAGTCACCACATCAAGTGTACTCCTTGGAATAATACTCAGAATTTAGTTTTTTCCCCGTCATTTGCAACCCCACTTGACATCACAGACCTTGTGAAGGTAATAAATAAAGATTAGCTGCAGACATAAACATAAATAATTACAAATAGTACAAACAAACACAGTTGTATAAGGCTATTCAAATAAGAACTCTTACATCTATATCATATGAGTTATAGGAAGAAAGAGGTAAGTGGCATTATGGGCAACAGTAAGAAACTAATGTACTTCAATATATGAACAAAACTAATTTATTACCTTTTGATTACAGTACAGTTCCAGGTGCCTATTAAACTTTGTCCATGGATAAATCACCATAATGTACAAGAGAGATATAATCTCCAAATACATGTAAATACAAGCCTTTCTTATGACTGGCTGCTGGCACTCCATGGCTCTAATTTATCCCACAAATCATTAGGATACTAATCTGGCAAGTAATTAACATCCAAGGGATACGTTGGGTACAATTTTTTCTTTCTTTCTCATTCCTGTTAATACCTATTGGTACTACTAAAAAGTGCTTTAGGGACCAATAACACCTTCCAGTCCCATGGAAGAGGATCTTCCTTTTGAATAAGCTCTCCACCTAGGGCTTCACTAATACCAAAATTAAGGAAACAAAGAATCTTTTATAATTAAGACTATTTAAAATTGCCATTCTCCCAAAAGTAACTTCAGCCATTTGATTTTAACTTCACTACCAAAACCAACAATCACTCAATGAATAACACTATCTACTAATTACATTCAACATAAGTCCCAAGTACCCG